>NC_029790.2:136243684-136245292 GCF_000816755.2 Arachis ipaensis | reverse complement strand
GTGGGAAAAAAAAAATTTATTGATAGAGAACGACATTTCTATTTGAAAGAACAACTATGAAGACTGCATCAAAAGAAGGGAAAAATTATTTGATGAAACCTGCAGCTTCTGCTGTTAGGAAGTGGTGATGCTAAAATTCAATATTCGGACCAACCCTAAGCGTTAGTTTTTTTGTTGTCCTTCTTGGATATGTCATTTTAAATGAAATCCATTGAAATAAAATTTGTGATTCTTCTTATTTGTTAAATTTTTTTCTTTTTTTTTTTTTTCTATTTTGATAGAAATTGAGAATGGAGCACAGCTATTTTGTTTGGGTTGATGAAGTAAAAAAAGAGATTAAAAAAATTAAACCGAATGTTAGAAGGAGCGAAGAGATGGAAAGTTTTGGGCAATTAGTCTGGAGTTGTTTAGAGGCACATGATCGTGTTTGATAGATAAGACAAAGATATGAATATTATATCTAGAGATATTAAATTAATATATTTTATGTTTATTAAGAATAAACATAAAGATACTAATAAAATATATAATTTATTTTTTATTATTTTTATTAATTTTTTATAATTATTTTTTTTTAATTTTTTTAATAAAATAAAATAAAAATAAATTAGACTTTTATAATTTATTTTAATTTATCATCAAACAAAATATAAAAATATTAATTTTTATATTTCTATTTTTTATGTCTTATATTTAACGTATTCTGTTATCCTGTTCTCAAAATTAAATGCAATTTAAAAGAATTATAAGATACGTAACTATGAAATCATCTGTAATTGAAGAACATATAAAAAAAGATAGAGACTTTGTTGTTAGTGCTTATAATTGGAATAACTTTGGTTATATTTATGAAGATGTTCTCATTATTTAGGTAGTGATAGTGTTGTTATTGCTGTGTGATAGTAAAAGTTAGTAGTAGAGAATGCTAGCTTTAGGTGTGTTAAATATTAAAATTGTATCTAAAAATGAATATGTATTTTACTATTACTATTTTCTAAACATGTGCTGAATGATGATTTTTACTGAATTAATAAAGGTCAACTAAAATGTTAAAGGGTGAAATAAGGGTTTTAAATTTAATAATCTCTGATATAAAAAAAAGTAATATTGCATCTAATAACCTTTTAGATAAATACTTAATGTGTCATCTAAATATTTTTATTAACGTCCAGAATAAAAAATTAAAGTCAAAATTATTTTGTCACACGGTGTTTATTTTTTAAAATTTATTTTGTCAAAAATAAATATTAGAGTTTATTTTAATAAAAACATAATTTTTTGAGTATTAAAATGACTATTTATTCTTGTTAAGAGTTAAAAAAAATACTTAAAAAGAAAACTAAGTGAAAACAAAATTATGAAACATACGGCGAGTGTGGTAGTAAAGATTTGGTTGTTTAATGAAAGAGGAAAGAATGAAGAGAATGAAACACTAAAGAGATGATAAGAGAAGAGAAGAAAACAAGTTGGAGTGAGTTGGCAAATGAGATGAAAGCAATTTTACGTTTAACTCTGAACACCTCGAACACTGCACATTCCACGCCTTCCAACCTCACACCCCATACTCCCCCCATTAAATTCCAAATAGAAAAACAACAAAAACGTTAA
>NC_029790.2:136232905-136243666 GCF_000816755.2 Arachis ipaensis | reverse complement strand
TTTAAAATATATGAATTTAATATATAAGTTTATGTCCATATACATATATAGTAATACATTACAATTTTGAAAATAAAAATATGTAGCATTTAATTTGTATACATTATCATTTGGTCAAAGATAACATTTTTAAACAGTACATAAAATATGCAAGCCGTTAAGTCTTCATCTACTGAGTGTTTTTTCTCCCACTCCTTCCTTGTACTTTTCCTGAACTCTACTCTTTCTAAAGTCTAAACAAGTACTTAATACATTAGAATATAGCATTATTTAAAATAAATTAAAATAGAAGACAATTCTTCTAAATATAAATATATAATCAATATATACAATCATAAAATACATTTTATTTTGCATTGTTTCGTCTTGTATATTTGATATGTTTTTAATAAGTAACATATATTATAATCAACCAAACAAATCAAATAATCAAATATATTATGAGTTTAATTTTGATGTATTAATAATATAAAATATTTTACACAATAGTATAATTATAATTTTTTTTGTAATTATTTATAAAATTAATATAAAAAATAATTATTTTGACTAATATGATATTATGTGATTGAATATACGTATAAATCGATTTTATACTTTTATAAATATATTATTATCTCTTATTTTTTTGAAAAAAAATACATCAATTAAATATCATCTAAGAAAACCGTTATTCACTTATAAGTGTTATACTTTGTTTATTTTAATAGTTAGAATTAAGCTAATACCTTAATCAAGTAGGATTAAATGTTATTTTATATAGTTTCTTCATTCATATCATCAGTAACAGTCATTCCAACAGCACCAGTTTAAGCTTCTCTTTCTCTCTCTCTCTCTCTCTCTCTCTCTCTCTCTCTTTCATATGCTTTTTCATTCATTTCAATACACACACCAACCTTCTGAGCTCTTTCTCTCTCTCTTCTTTCTCTTTCCTTCTGTTGAAGACAACAAACACAGGATTTGACAGCAAAAAGATTCTGAATTTCTGAGGTTAGAACTTAGAAGAACAAGAGGAAGAAGAAAATGGGTGAAACAGAACATCACCACCACCACAACCACCAAGCACCGCCACCAGTTCAGGCACCACCACCAGGTCCACCACCGCCAAATCTTGGTCTTTCAAGGGGTCCCATTTGGCAACCAGCTGAACAGCTTCTTCAGCTTCACTACTGCATCCATTCCAACCCTTCTTGGCGTTAGTTTCATCCCTTTTTTCATTCTATATACATGTCTGTGATTGTGTCACTTTTTTAATTGAATTATTGTGGTTGTTTTATATTTCATTCAAGTTATTAAATTATAATCAGTGTTATTTAGTTGGGAGAATATAATTGGAATCTTTGACAGAAACTATGGTGGTGGTGGTTGTTGGATGAAATGGAATGATATGACTCACTTTTTCTCATAAGGGTCAACAATCATGTCATTCTGTCAACTAAAATTCTTCAAAGTTTCTAACTTTATATAAAAATTTTTATTTTTTATTATTTTCAATGCCAAAAGCTGATAGTAAAGTTATGCCCTGATGTTAAAAGGAGTCAATAGTTCTGTGCATGTCAAAACACAAAAGGGTTGTTGAGTTTTTGTATTATTTTAAAGTGGAAAAAGAATAAAAGCTCAGTTCTTTCAGTTTTGGTGTCTCTATCTTTGTTGTTTGATTTCTTTTTCATACGAGTCTGTGTGTGTATATGCAATGGTTTATTTTGCAGATTGCTTTTCTGGTTGTTACCTTTATTCTATTTTTCTGATACCGAATCTTTTGTTTTTTTTGAAAATGGGATGTTCCTTTTGTATTTTTGTTCCTGTCAGTTGTGTGAATTGCGTCAATGAATCAAAGTATCAAAGTATTCTTTTATGTGATTCGGTATGTGTAAAAAGTTATGTGAAATCCATTTTCTGAGTATTAAATTCTGGTATCCAAAACTTTATGGTGGTTAGTCTTAATCTTAAGTATTCACATTTTGATCATATCTTGTAATAATTTTGGCAGCTGAGGCACTTCTTCTGGGTTTCCAGCACTACATTGTGATGCTTGGGACGACAGTTTTCATTGCAACCACCCTTGTGAATGCAATGGGTGGGGATGCCGTAAGTCCCATGTATTCTATCTTAAATAATCATCAATCTGGACAAAATTGGAAAGTTAATGCATACCAAATATATTAACTTTTCACTTTGTCCAAATTCACAATTAGAATCAAGAGTAAATGGTCAAATTAGTCCATGAAAGATTACTCGTTTTTTAAATTGGTCCCGAAAGATTTTTTTAATCAAATTCGTCTTTTAAAGACTTTAACTTAGTCATGTTAGTCCTTCTGTCACTTTGTTTGTAGATGGTGTCAAAATTTGCTAATGTGACACGTTAAGCGACACCCCAACACACACCTAGGAGTCTTAATTGACTATTAATATGATTAGTTTATGAAATTAAATCAAATCAACTCCAAATTGAGGGATTTCAATGCTTCAAGTTCTCTCCTCAATTAGGTTTTGATTTGATCTAATTTCATAAAATATTATGTTAATAGTCAATTACGACTCCTCAGTGTGTGTTGGAGACTTGGAGTGTCACTTAACGTGTCACATTAGCAAATTTTGACACTATTAACAAACGAAGTGACAGAAGGACTAACATGACTAATTTAAAATTTTTAAAGGATGAATTTGATTAAAAAAATCTTTTAGAGACCAATTTAAAGAACGAGTGATCTTTCAGGGACTAATTTGACCATTTACTCTTAGAATCAACCATGTTACCTACACACAAAAAGTTAGCTACTAAATTCTATACAAAATACAAATAAAAAATGAGTTAAATAATGTATTCATGCACAAATATATAGTGACTGAATTTTGAGATGCAGATAGCATTTTTGTTTTAGAATAGAGGTAGTATATAGTAAGATTTTCCCTTCTTATGCTTTTGTGTAATTGACTCTAGGCCGAATTAATTCTGGCAGAAGTGATTTACTTAGAACTAAGTTTGATGTAAAGTGAATTATATTTGATAGTTCTTCTAAAAATGGTTCTAATAGAAAGAAAGAAGAATTTCAATTCTGTCCAGAATCAGTTCTAGAGTCCAGAATTGATTTTGTGTCCTATTAGTAATTCTTCCTTTTTGCTATTCTTGAACAGGGTGACAAAGCTCGTGTGATTCAGACATTGTTGTTCATGTCTGGAATTAACACACTACTTCAGTCTTGGTTTGGGTCGAGGCTTCCGGCAGTGATGAGTGGATCGATTGCTTTCATTCTTCCGGTGCTGTCCATCATAAATGATTACACAGACATGACATTCACATCGGAGCATGAGGTTTGTACATCAAGATAACAGAATGCATTGCTATTGAAGTATTTGATTGCAGTTGGAACTTATGTGTGTTCTGAATTCAGTTGTACCATGTTATTCATGATGATCTTCTTTTATTTAGTATTTTTAAGGTGCATTTTTCTTCTTTGCTTTTAGATAAAGCATTCTTGTTCTAATAAACCAGCATTTTGTCGAGTAGTACCAATCTTTCGACTACCACAAAATAGTTATCATTCCGAGGGAAGTAATCTTTTGAGGGTCAAGATTGTGGCTTACACTATTTGACTGAATTGCTTTCTCTAACATGAAAAGTGTTGATCCTGAAGCTAATGTAAATTGACTTTGGCACTTGCAGAGGTTTACCTATACAATGAGAACAATTCAAGGTTCTTTGATAGTTTCGTCTTTCATCAACATCATCCTCGGTTATAGTAGGGCCTGGGGGAATCTAACAAGGTAAATTTATCTCAATTTTCTCAACTTTGTTTCTCACTTTCTCTTTTCTCTTTAATACTTCTGGTGAAGTGGTGATCCTTCTTTCTGAATCAGATTGTTCAGTCCGGTAGTCATTGTACCGGTCGTATGTTTGGTGGGTCTTGGGCTGTTTGCAAGGGGCTTTCCACAGGTAAATTAACATTCCTATGTACTTCATTGAGATTTGTATGATCCTACGTTCAATATCCATATATTTATAAAATGTGTCACTAACGTCTGTATTAGTGTATTTTGTGATATATGACTCTCCCTCCTTTATAAATATAGCATGGAAAGAGGTTGGTGTAAATATGACAAATTAAGGGTTCTTAAACTCAATTATCTTGTTCCATGCAGCTTGCGAATTGTATACAGATTGGACTACCTATGCTCATTCTATTGGTCCTAACCCAGCAGGTTTTATTTAGCATCAAAATCTGTTTTTTGTAGTTTTACTACTTTTATCACCTTTTTATGTTACAATACCTTCTTTTTTTCTGGAATTGCAGTACTTGAAGCGCCTACATCACATTACACAGCATGCTCTTGAGAGATTTGCTTTGCTTATTTGTGTTGCTGTCATTTGGGCATTTGCTGCTATCCTCACCGTGGCCGGTGCATACAACAATGTTAAACGATCGACACAGTTTAGTTGCCGCACGGATCGTTCATATCTCATGTCTTCTGCTCCATGGTATGATCACAACATAGACTCTTTAGTAACTTACAAGTTTCAATGCTCTTTCTGGAACTTAACGAATTTAATTTTAATTTTTTTCCCTTCCAGGATTAAAGTTCCATACCCGTTTCAGTGGGGTACCCCAATATTCAAAGCTAGTCATGTCTTTGGTATGATGGGAGCAGCACTTGTTTCTGCAGCCGAGGTACAGTATCGGTTCCTTAATACACTATCCATTTCAATATATCTGTCAAAACATTAAAAAACTAAACAGAGTAGCTTGGTGTTCAAGCATCCTGCATTATGCAGGGTCCGGAGAACGGCGCAGCTATAGGATGTAATATAGTCCTTGAGGTCACATGGAGATAACTCAATCGATGTTCCAAGACTATCCTTCATAAAATAAATAAATAAATAAAGTATTAAATAAATGTTGATAATGCATTAAAATTAAATTAAGGATTTAATGGTTAATGTCATATCATCCATTAACAATCCTAAGCTTTTTGCTTGTGGGAATTTTAAATGCAGTCTACTGGTACTTTCTATGCTGCGGCGAGGCTTTCCGGTGCGACATCCCCTCCTGCATATGTGCTCAGCCGAAGCATTGGGCTGCAGGTGAAGTTTTAATTTTCTTTTTTTTTAATAACTACCAGTCTGATGATTCTTCTGTCTTGCTACAAAATGATGATATTCCAAAACAATTTTGACACAAACCCTTGTTTTTCACTCCTTATTCAGGGTCTTAACATGCTTCTCGATGGCATTTTCGGTGCTGTTGTTGGTACTACTGCCTCTGTGTAAGAAACTTTCTTTAAGAACCTTTGTTGAATGGTTTTTCCTTATATGTATAAGGTCTAGTTATTAAGTTGTTGACATATTTAACGAATCACTTAAATTCTTCGTCGATGATTCCTTAACAACGGGACTCGGACTACACAGACCTTCAACTGAGTCTTACATCATCAGCAGTTGGAAATTTGGAATCTACAAAATTCTGTGAAAGACCAAATTAGTGGCAGCTGAAATTTATGCTTGCAACTACTATGTTATCAGATTCAAACTAATTGAACAAAGATTTGTATATATTCGTGTGATCATGTCTGAGCTGCCTCCTCAATTGCAATGAGTGCAGGGAAAATGTAGGCTTACTTGGTCTAACGCACATCGGGAGCCGAAGAGTCGTCCAAATATCATGCGGCTTCATGATCTTCTTTTCTATCTTTGGTATAATAACTTCTTTTTTTACTCTTATATTTACATTCTTTATTACAATAAATTGACAATAACTTTTTGCAGGGAAATTCGGAGCCTTTTTCGCATCGATTCCTTTACCAATATTTGCTGCTATATATTGTGTTTTATTTGGTATTGTGGGTAAGTGATGCTGCAATTATGTCAATATGTTGCATATTATTATGATAATTTTCGCATAGTAACTAACTAGCTTTTTCTTGCAGCTGCTGTTGGGATTTCGTTTATACAGTTTGCAAATTCCAATAGCATGAGAAACATGTATGTTTTGGGCCTATCCTTGTTCCTAGGGATCTCAATATCTCAATATTTTGCCATGAACACGGCTCCGGATGGTCACGGTCCGACCAGAACGAATGCCGGATGGGTAAGTATCTAATTTTCCAAGGTTTATTTGGTAAAAACTCAAGTGAAGTCGATATCTGAGAGCCGTTAGATGAAAATTTAGTCAAATCAGTCAAATCATTTAACAGTTCTCGAGTATCAACTTCAGGTGGAGTTGACTGCATTTGAGTTTCCACCGGTTTATTTAGACCTGGTTTGGTAAAATTTTCGTATTGCATGAACACATTTTTATTGAGTAATCTACCTTCTCTTTTGTTATAACAGTTTAATGACATCCTTAACACCATTTTCTCGTCTCCTCCAACCGTCGCTATAATTGTCGGTACGATTCTCGACAACACCCTCGAGCACAAGCAAATCGCCGAGAGAGGACTTCCATGGTGGGTACCTTTCCAGAATCGGAAAGGAGATGTTAGAAACGACGAGTTTTACCATTATCCTCTACGGCTTACTGAGTATATACCCTCTAGGTTTCTCTAAAAGCATTCTCCAAACTTGTATCTAAACCTTGCTTTTAATTTTAAGCATAGTTACAAGAAGAACTCTCAAATAGCGCTTGTAAAATATGGATAAGCAATTTTTATCATTGGCAAATTTTACCTTAACCTGTATAAATGGATTTTTGACGTATAATTCTTTCTATGTTTTATGTTCTTACATGCAAAAAGTTCATCCAAATATATTAAGCTTTTTTAGCATGTATTCATAACTAGCATGCTTTAGTGTGAACGAGGAGTGTTAGGAGGCCAACAACTTTTGTGTTTTGTAACTATTAATTCGCCATCAATAGTGTTTTTAGTAGTGTGAGATTATATCCAATGGTTAAGTGCTGGCTACAAAACACAGAAGTTGTTGCCTTCTAGACTTTCTTTATACCTTAATCCTTGTGCACCAAAAGAGTGTAGTATAAAATATAAGTAATTCAAAGGTTAATTTCTTTGGAACTATGATTTGGCAACAACTCAACCTTCATGGCATGTCACCTTCTAGAGTCTTTTAACTTCTCAACTATAGTATAGAAAATCCTTTCCTTTTTCTATATATAAATCTTAATGTCAATTATGCCCTTGTTTATCTCAAGGAGTTTTGGGTTTTGGCTAGTAAGATGCGTCATTCATGAGGCATGAGATGACATAATTCTTCCCCAAAAAAGGAGGACAAATAAATTGGTTTACTTTGGGGGGAAATACATTTTATAATCTTCCAAATCAAAGGTTAATATACGTTTATGAAAGTTACATTGGAAGTATTCATTATTGTGTTTTTTAAAAGAAGACTTTTGTTTTGTCAATTTGTGATATTGATTGGTTACTCTCTCTATAGTGAGGTCATCAAATTATATATTTTATCGATCGAGTAATACTAGAGAGTTAATTTTTTTTGGTTATTATTAGTCAATTCTTTTTAAATAATTTTCAATTTTGTATTCTAAATTATAAATTTTTAATTCTAAATTTTAAATTTTAATTATAAATCTTAAATCATAAAAAATGAGAATTTTTAGAATTAAGAAAATAGTTAGCTAATGTTGATAGATTAAAAGTTGGCAAAAATTATTTTTTTTTATGGAAGTTTGGTGTATTGGCCAAATATTAAGAATGTAGATGTATTACTGAATGGTGGGATTCAATTTTAACACGGTGGGGGCGTGTTGACAGTGCCTCAGAGGCGTGTCAGGCAATGGAAACAAGCATGTGGACGTGGTGAGGTAGGTTGGAGGGACGTGTGGCACAGCTCTGCCAACAAGTAGGGGCGTGTTGTCTCTAAATCTTGACAGTCCAACAGAGTGGGGCGTGTTGTCTCTGAATCTTGCTAGTCCAACAGAGTCTTCGCTCTTTTTCGAGGAGCCTGGAGCAACACGGGAGGCGTGTTGCAGGTGGTCTGCATGCAGGGGACAGCCCCCCACTCCTGTAGTCAGCAACGTTCAAAGTCCCTCTATAAATTGAACTTTTGGAACCATTTCTCATGCATAAATGCTTCATATGTTCACTGTGAGAGGAGAAGCTGAGAGAGTGAAGATAAGTGTAAGAGTTAAGCTTTTTTGTGTTGTTGTTGAATGCTTCACAATTTGATCGTGAGAGAAGAAGTTGAGAGGCTAAAGAAGAGTGTTAGAGTTAGAGTTGTTTGAAAAAAAAATTATGTAAATTTTTTTTTTTAATTTGTAGTGTTTAAAAATGGTACGTAATTATACGACACCTAAAGAACATATCAGCAATTTGTATTTTCAAAAGTAAATATTATTATTTGTACTAATTATTATGTATAATATGTAAATAAGTAAATATTTTTTTAAAAGTCTCTCTCAGTGTGCTTCATCTTTTTTATTTATTCCGGTGTATTATTTTAAGTTGCCAAATTTTTATTGGGTAGGCAATAAAAAAATTAAACTGAAAATAATAATTTTAAAAGACACTCACTAATTTTTTAAAACACGCATCCAGTGCTCTTAATGGATGAATAGAAATAACAATATTTTATATTTATGTAAATTATAATTATAAATATTTTTTAATATTTTTTATTTATTTAAACTAATATTTAGTGAATAAATATGTTTTTGTTGAACCAGTCAAATAGGAATGGCCTTATAGCCTCAACCAATAGCCTTATAGTCTCAGCAACTGTGTCCGAGTCTAACTTGGAATGATCCTGTAAAATCATTCCTATGGTGCATGTGTGCTTGCCATTGTATCTCCGTATTTCCCAACAACTTTTTTTCCGTATCAAACTGGTTCGGATAAGTCAGTCGCACCCACGCCCATACGTCTTGCATTTTGCATAGAACGTCAATGATTCGGACTCATAAACATTGTAGTCGACTCCTCTAGAGATAGTGTAACTTTTGATTGCTGCGACGACAGACTTTCTAGAACTATACTCCATTCCTATCTTAAACTCTCCGTCCTCAGGATCAGCAACACCTATAAAAAGCAGAAATCATCATTCATTGATCCATCTGAAATATAAATTTACAAAAACATATTATTCACTCATCACGTACCTATATTTGCATATTCCGAAAATTCCGGTGTATTCATCGCGTCAAGATCCAAATTACGCATAAAATGTGGGACGTTCATCGGTTGACTGACTGCGGGGAGAACCACCACATTCTCCACTTCTGCTTCGACTCCCACATCACCATCCTCGTCTTTATCGCCAGTTTCATAAGTGGCTTCGAAGTCCTCTTTGCTGTCACTGTTCATTCCTTCGTACACTGTAGCTCTATCATCCTCTATATCTAAATCATTTTGAATCTCATCTGCCTCTACGTCTTCAAACTCAACATACAGCTCAATCTGTGGCTGTCGTATTTGAGTTTGCCGGTGAATTTGGAACATATTTTGCATACTCTCCTCGTCAGTGATCGGCATGATATCAAACTGTATTAGACCACCAAAAATTATAACCGGATTCCGGCACAATATACTGCTCACTCTCCTCAATATACTCTTCTCCATGCTTTGACAGAGACCGTTTTGAAGCTCGATAAACGTCATGGTGCATGGAACCACAAACGAAAACGGATTCTCACACACAAACTTCACTCCCTCATGACTATTTCGTATAATCTCACCATTACGATACACTATCACGTTTGCGGTACCCTCCATTACACTAGCAACACACTCAAAGAACACTCTTCCTCGCAATAAAAATGGTACCGGACTTTGCCTTTTATAGATGAAGTACTCAGCACGCCCACCCCTGCGTTGCGATCACCAACCAACCAGCCTTCGACACGTGTAACACGCCCCCCGTGCTGACTCAGTACGCCCCCATATGTTGCAGTCTCGTGCAATTAGACTTCGCCACATGGCATTCACGCCCACCCATGTGCTGACTCAGCACGCCCTCCCATGTGTTACAGTTTCGTGCAACCAAACTTCGCCAAGTGGCATTCACGCCTACCCATGTGCTGACTCAGCACGCCCCCATGTGTTGCAGTCTACATGCAACATGTACTCCCACATGTTGAAAATATCTTTTGACATCACCAATCTGCAAATACACACAC
The DNA here is from genome assembly GCF_000816755.2 of Arachis ipaensis. Classification (NCBI taxonomy): domain Eukaryota; kingdom Viridiplantae; phylum Streptophyta; class Magnoliopsida; order Fabales; family Fabaceae; genus Arachis; species Arachis ipaensis. Next base: position 136,233,587 of record NC_029790.2, on the reverse strand, counting down.
TGCACCCATTTTAAACTCAAACACCAATTTTAATCCCATAGCCAAATTATTTTGCCAAAAGTTGGTTCTTTATATATTTTTTTAGAGTAAAGTATCGTTTTTGTCCTAACGTTTGGGGTAAGTCCTATTTGTGTCCCTAACGTTTAAATCGTCCTATTTGTATCCTTAACGTTTATAAAAGTGATTCAATGCATGTTATCCTACTATCAATTATACTAACAAATCAGATTATATTTTTCAATTATTCTCACTTGAATGTATTTATTCTCAATTAGGTCTCACTTGGATGTATTCGATTTTAATATTATACCCACTATTTGTGTTTAGATTCAATTATGTCCCTAGAAAAGTGAATTATGTAAATGTTGTAGGAATTAGTTTCAACTTTTGATGAGCTATTTTTCGGAATGGATCATCGATTCTACCCCAGACATTTGTATTATAACTTCAAGAAGAGATTTTTAAAACTCAAACTAAAGCGTTCATGATGTGTAATTGACGGCAGGATAACATTGAATCACTTTTACAAACGTTAGGGATACAAATAGGATGATTTAAACGTTAGAGACACAAATAGGATTTACCCCAAACGTTGGGACAAAAACGATACTTTACTCTTTTTTTTATTAATAATAATTCTATTAGGTGTATATCATGAAAACTAGGTATTAGTATAAAATAC
>NC_029790.2:136217554-136232676 GCF_000816755.2 Arachis ipaensis | reverse complement strand
AATATGGTATGTTATTCTTTAGTTTATTTAGTGACTTACTTTTAGTGTATATGTATTATAGTTATAAATACATACAATCAAATAAAGATTAACTTATATTTAACCAATATAAAGCCAATTTTTTGTAGTCACAAAAAAAAAAAAAGCCAATTTTTTGTCTTATGCCACTAACTGACAATTACCGTCTAGATATAAGAATATTAATGTGAACTATCTTAAATTCAAACATCCAAATTTTGCAAACATCTACTGCTGTAAGAGCTGGTTGAATTATCACGAAACATGAGCTTTTAATTACTAGTTAGATATCTTAAATTCAAGTTTTAAAATAATAATAAAAATTATGGCTCAAATAGTTCTATTTCTCAAGAGCCTCTCCGACAATCAAACTGAACTAATTAAACCGAGTGGTTTCATTATTCGCAACACGCTGTATACACTTTACAATCACATATAGTTTGGTGATGATCAAATTAAGTTGACTAGGGTAGGCTTGACTTGCTTGCAAGATTTATACATCATCAATAAACAAAGGATAATAATAATAAAAGAAAGAGATATTGACTAAGGTGGCGGATATCATTATAAACCATACAAGATAAAAAGAAAAATAGACCAAGGAAGGTTCTCAGCAAGTAACACATTACACAAGTGACAGTGACCTTTGGAGTTTGGAGAGAATCTTGTCAGCTGAAACCTATATGTGATGCATATTATCAGCTTCTCACGCGTTTTCATTTTATTAAGAAACAAAAAAGTAATATTATATTTTTTAATAATATAAAAGAAAATAAAATTGAGAGAAAATAGTAAAATACCCACATGCCCTTTAGTGGAAGCAGGCTATTGGAAGTTGGAACTAGTCTTTTTGACATGCGTACATTGTATATGTCCATGGTGGTCACAAGATCCCAAATTTTATAGAAGAAAAAGAAGCATTTCATTTTGGAAATCTATCTATCTATGAATTAATATGATTCTTTCATTCTAGCCGCCTTACTCTCTACAATTTTTCCATCATTGCTTGTGCTGCTTTTCTTGACATATCATTAAAACTAAACAGAAAATCAACATTGGGAAACAGATGAAGCCTAATATGATTACATCTGCTTAAAGAAATTGACATAACAATACAAATCATAGAATTGGACATATTTTGAAAAAAAAATCTTATTAAATTGACAATTAAAAATTACAGATTAAGCTAACTCAGAAGACTAGCTAACAGATTATGTCATAACCTGCACTAAGGTTGAATAAAGGTATGATAGAAACTTTCTTGAATGAGTTTGATGTATTTTGGTCTAGCCATGCTGAGCCCCCTTAGATCCTTCCTTGTGGTCTTGAGTTCGATTTCCGGCGAAGGTAATAACCGTTTTGGGAGGACGGCCATGACCCTCGCACGGCCGCACCAGCTTATAACACGGTTCAGACACCAGTAGGAAATCACACCAAACAGAATTTACCCATCAAGCATACCCTAACAAAATTTGCTTCTAGGCAAAAGAAATTTTCTATTTTAAACTAGTTATGAACAGCTACTTACAAGGAGTCAAGGATTAGGAATGTGAACATCAAAACAATCAAAGATTGAGGGTCAATCTTTTAGCCAATCCAGATCATATTGCTGTTCAGATACTTGAATATGAAATTCTTTTGGTTTGGCCTTTTGAACATCTATCCACATATCTTGTACCTCCTCATCACAAATCACAAGCCTTAGATTCTTCAATGACAATGCAGACTTTGGTATGCTCCTAATCATGGAGCATTCCCTCATGTCAATCTTCTCCAAATTGACCAACTTACCAATCTCATTAGGGAAGCATGCCAGGTTAACACATTGAGAAATGTCTATGTACTTCAACCTAATCATATTACATATGCTCAGAGGAAGGGACTTCAAATCCGGACATGCGTATAGCCGGAGGATCTCAAGCGATCGCAGTTGCCCCAATTCGGCAGGTAGTTTTGTCAGATTGTGACAATTTGTTAGACTCAAGTTCTGCAGGGAATGTATTTCACAGATGCTTGAGGGAAGATCAGTTACATCATCACAGTGATCAAGAGTGAGTTCGGTGAGGTTTGGGAAGATTCTAGATAGGTCTGCTTCTTTGAGTTCTTTCCCCTCCAAACTGTTATTGATCTTGCAAAGGACTAGACATAATTTGCTTAGGTTTTTCATCACAATGCCTGATAACTCTGGAGTGGAAACCTTTTCAAGCCAGAGACTCTTCAAGTTTGTCAAATTCTCAAAAACTGACATATTGTGAAGGCATGCATAAGAAGCACTGTAGTTTATTATAATCAATGTCTTCAGATTTGGCATTGATTGAATGAAGGGAGGTAGGAAGTATTCACTGGATGAAAAATTAATAATCAGAACTTCAGCCTTGGGAAACTCAAGGTTGCACCAATCCTTTTCTTTCATTTCACCTGAAACATGAATAAATTCATCAAATTATACAAAGATGAAGCAAAGTTAATAAAAAGAAAAATAAATTTTGGGAGAGATTGGCTACATACCCGTGTGAATTGAGACAATCTGAGCCTCAAATGGTTTATCCTTGTATCTCAACCACTCTTTAGGGAGACCACTTGCTTCTCGCTTTGGCATAACCAATCGCCGGCGTTCACAAATGCTGTCGCAGTTGCTCATATTGAGCGCAAGGTCTCTGAGTATATCATGTTGAGTAACAGATATCTCAAAGCAACTGCTATACATGTCCCCAGCACTGATATTAAAACATCAAAAGGGGTTTTAGAATGGTGCCATTACTATAAAAAACAATCAAATCTGAGTTAAAATGCAATTTTTAAAAGGTGCATACCGCGCCTCTTTCACCAAGGTGAGAAGATTCTTGTTTGAAAGCTCAACGACTATGGTAAAGGCTTCGGTTTGGCAGATATCATGCATTTCGGCCCACATATTGATGAGGATGTCCAGAGGGATTTTCTTGTCCTCAGGAAATGAACAAAGGTCCAAGAAGCATTTCTTGATCTTCTCTGGCAGGAAGTTTACACTGATTGCCATTCTCTCAATCAGATTGTTTTGGTAAGATTCCCCAATGCTTTGGCCTTGAGATAGCCTTGTTTTGACGCCTTCCCAAAACATTTCATTCTGATCTCTCAAAGAAGCTCCAATCACTTTAAGAGCCAGTGGAAGCCTTCCACACTCTGTCACAACCTGTTTGCATTTGGATTCAAGAAACCACCAAAAACAAAGTTAAGTAAACTCCACAAAGTAAAATTATTAGGTGCTTAGTAAGGACTATGCTCCATACACTAGTATGATAGTACTCTCTCTATTTTCTTGTATAACATTTTACTTGAGCAAATTCTCATTACCTGCATTACTAGATTCTCATTAGCAGCTACAGGGATTGATTTCTGTCCAAAAGCATGATGACAGAACAAAGATAGTGCATCCTCTTCACTCAACAGTTCCACCTCATAAGTGGCATTACAAATTTGGAATTTCTCTCTGGAAACAACAAGGAATTTGCAGCCAGGTATTCTGCACACAAGCTGTTGCAGCACAGAGAGTGACCAGACATCATCAAGAACAATAAGGTTTCGAGTTTCGGTTTTGCAATCGAATTGCGGCATCCATTGGGGAATCACATAATTTGGATTCAAGTTTTGATTCCCCATAATGAACCCCCAGATCCTTGCTCTTAGCTGCTCCACATTTGGGGACTGTGACACAGTCAAAAACAAGATTCTCTCCTTGAAAGAAACTGCCAAAAAAAAGTAACCATTAAAACCTTTTGAAATTGAACCCAAACGATGATAACTGTTTCTTCCAAATGCTTAAGTAATTCAATTAGAAACATATGAATGGTTTTACATCTAATACTTACATTGAACTTGTTCATCTCTGCAAACATCTCTAGCAAGAGTGGTCTTCCCTGAGCCACCAATACCAGAAATCCCAACCACCCAAAGATCATTCCTCCCAACAAGCATCTCCTTGACTTTCTTCTTCCCAAGCTCCAAACCCACACGTGAATTCCCTAAACTACCCTCAGCAATCTCCATGCTCCTCACAGCCTCCTCGACCCACCCTCCACCTCCCATCCCCCCCATCTTCATGGTCACAAAGTACTGCTCCAGCCTCCGGTTCGATGCCTCGATCCGGTCGAACCGCTCCGCCATCTCGAACCGCGTGTGGTGCACATCAGCAAGTATGTGAGTCTGCATCGGACCCTCTATGAACTTTGATACCGTGTTCTCAAGCTTCTCCATCTTTTTAGCTAGCTGAAAGTTCTTGTACACATTCCAACGGCTCGAATTCAGAACCTTCAACAAAATTAAAAAACAGAATCAATACATAGATCATACAAACAAACTCTTCAATATTTTAGTAGCACATATTTTGAGTTAACATAAAATTTAATTACATAATAAGAACAAGAACCATAGATGAAATAAAATTGCAGCATAAACATGATTTAGCCACCGTTGGTGGAGTTAGTTATGGAATTAGTTAGTTAGTTACTTAGAGATGAATTACCTTGTGAGCGAGTTCGACACCGGAGTGGAGGATCTCGGAGAGGCGGTGAAGCTGTTGCTGACGTGGCTGAGGGAGTTCAACGCCGGAGTATTTGATCTCTTGTATGGTTGGAAGGAGTTCAGTTATGTAAGTTATGAGCTGATCTGCACTTCCACGGCAGAGAATGGATTTGCGAGAGATGGTTACGAGATTCCGGAGGAGCTCGCCGGTGAGCTCGTTGCTAATTAACTCCGTCAGGGCCATTACTTTCTCAAGCCACTTTTGCTCTTCTCCGGCGAACACTGGTGGTGGTGGTGGTGGTGGTTGGTTTTTCTTTGCCTCTTGTTTGGTTGGTTGGTTGGTTGCGTCACTTTGTTTTTTGTTATGTATCTATGATTGTTAGTCTTATAGTTTGGTCAGCACTCTAACTCTAATGGTGGGTTGTTGAATTCACTGTTTTGCCCCTCAAGTGTCACCTTTTCCCCCCTTTTAGTTACTATTATAGATTATAGATAGATATAGGTAGTTTTTTCTTTTCCCTTTTTTTTAGTAATATCACTGGCTCTTTTGCTTAAAATTATTTTCTTATTTTTAGATATTAATATAATTTATTACAAATTATCTAATCTAATACTAAACTATTAAGAGAGGGTTGTCAGATAATAGAAATCTAACATGTCTTAAAGGAGAGAGCTTAAGAGTGGGTTGACTGTGGTACTTTCTATAAGAGTTGTATCATCTGTGGTCTCTCTTCCTTCATTTCTTCTGCATCATTATTAAGTAATATAAAAGGTAAGGGTAAATACCCTTTTCGGCCCCTGACTTTTTACCCGTGGGACATAGCGCACCTGATCATCCTTAAACCTCATCCAGGCCATCATCCACTAACAAAAATAGATGAGACGACCCTGCAACCGGATGACAATCGGTTGCCAGTCTAACGTGTCAGATTGAGGCTAAGGTGTCAAAATATCAGTGCCAGCCTGCCAGGTGTCAGTTCCTTTGGTTGAAGAGACTAAAAACCCCTTCTTTAACATCTTCCTCTTCTTCTTCATCCTCCTTTTCTTCCTCTTTTTTCGCTTCTTCAAAACCATTATCAATGGCTTTTTTCTCTTCAGAGCCATCATCAATGGCTACCCACAAACCAGAAAAGAACCCCCTGAAACCCACACAAAACCACAAAACCGAAGTTCGTGCCTGCATCGAAAACGAATTCAAATTCATGACTTTTCTTTCCCCACATCCTAACATTGTTTAGATTTTAGAGCCTATGAGGATTCTTATTCTCTCTCCATCGTCGTTGAACTTTGCGAACAAAAAACCCTATTCGACCGAATTCCTGATCGACCTTTGTTGGAGATAGAAGCTGCTACAAGCTTTGCGAACAAGAAACCTAGCACACAAGGATGATTTGCAAGGATCCTTGAAGGAGAATTTCAGCAGAGCAATCTTTGAGTAAGTTTTTAACTTCTCTTTTTTTTTTATTCATGATTAGTAAGTTTTTGTAAACTTATATTTTTGTTCCTGGAGATTTACCTAATGGCGGTATTGAGTCTGGTGGTGTCCATGGCGGAGGAGAGATTTGGATGGGAGGCGACTCGGATTGGGCACGACATCATGGCAGGGAGGAGGATGTGCATGTGGTTGCTGTCGGGGATGTTCGTGGCAGTTTCGTCGCTGATCCGATGGAAGGTGGTTTAGGGGGGTGGTGGTTTAGGGCGAGAAGGAGAAGAGGAGGAGGAAGAGAGAACTACAATATTAGTGGTGAAGGTGAAGCACGACGATGATGGTGATGGTGATGGTAATGGAGATGTGAAGAGAATGGAGAAGAAGAAGAAGAAGAAGAAGATGATGATGTTAAAGATGAAGTTTTTAGTCCCTTTAGCATTGATATTTTGATATTAAGTACATTATTGACATATTAAGTAATTATTAACACGAGTATTGATGGTTTATTTTGAATTTAATTACTAATAAAATGTAATACAATGCCTTTGTGTTTATTTTTAGTATGATCAGTGACATTTTGCAGTTTTTCTTGTGAGATTGAAATAAATGGAATAAGTTGAATACATATTTTAATACTTATGGTTGCAATCTTTAACAAATTATCTAAAACTATTATAAGTAATCTTTAAAATTTTTACAGCACCCTTAATAATTTTTAAGTCATTTTTTAAATTTCACTTAAATTTCACAGACGCTTGCTATGATCTTATTTTTTAAGCGTGTGTGAAATTGTCTAATTATGATATGATTTTTAATATTTTATAATTTATCTTTTTAGTATATAAAAAAATAATACATGTTTAACATTTAATTCTTTTAACTATTATAAAGATAATTAAATTTATAATTCAATATGCATTATGTTGTATTGTCTATCCATATTATCAATAGAAGTAAGAAGTAATATTTTTTTTAGTAGAGGCTAATATTAGAGTATAATTAATAAATTATGGTTTTAATAAAATCCTAAATATTTTTATATAATTATTAGAGTACTAACGTTCTTCTATGTTTTTTTTATTATGTACTTCTAAATAAAATAACCCTTCATTCATTTCATGTTTAATTTCATTTGTTTTCTTATCAACTTTTGTTTATCTTTTTTTTATATGCTTTTTAGATTCTTTTATTCCCTAATACATTTATGACTTTTGTGTATTTATTATTTACCATATATTTTGTAATCATTTCTACCTGTATCTTTAATATGTACCCTTTTAGTTTTCTTTGATAATCGTAATTGAATCATGTCGCGTGCCTCCAGAATATCGGCTTATTGGGTGGAATGTTGCTTTAATATAATAGCTCTTCAGTTTTCAATTTAATGAAAAGAGATGAACATGATTTGATTATCCTTACTTTTAAATAAATATTCAATGCTCTCCCTAAAGTTATTACTTTCTCTTCCCATCCGTCCATTTCCTTTTTTCCATAGCTAGCAAGGATGTATGACAACTATTTTTAAACTCCTTCTTTCTTATAATTTAAGTGATTGTGCTTTAGTTTAGTGTTGAATTTTTTTTAAATAAAACATTATTTTTTTATTTGGATAATAGAAAAGGTTGTAATATAAAAATATGAAAGCCACTCAGATAAAGACGTCTAAAACGTCTTTTTTTAAAGATATTTTTTAATAATTAAAATTTAACATATATAATTGATTGAATCATGTTATTTTTTTTAAAATTAGACTAAACAAATTGATTTAATAATATTATGGATCCCGCTAGAGAGACAATGAATTATTTGTACATACTATCTAGAATAACCATCTGAGTACTAAGGATAAACCAAGGATCGAACTCTTGACCTTTTGGATCTAATGCTCTAATACCATGTCATGATACCACTCATCCCAAAAGTTTCAGCTGATGAAAAAAAATAACACTAATGATTATATCTCTAATACTCTATAAACATTCATTTTTTATTGGCTCCTCTAGTACAAATATTATATTGGCTCCTCATATTTTTTCTAATATTATTTTTTTTATAAAAAATGATTAATAATTAAAATATGAAGCAGAGCGAAGATGAGCTTGGCATATCACAACAAGCAGCAGAGGGAAGATGAGCTTCGGATATATCTATGACTGAACAATGGCAACAAGAACAGGAACGAGGAGCTAAAAGCTACTGCGGAAGAAATATAGAGGCGCCAACGCCGCATCGGCCAACGAAGGCGCTGCCGCCAAGAGAAAGGAGCGAATGGAGGAAGGTGAATATTGCTAATCTGAAATCGTGTTAGGCATTGGAGATAAAAATATTGAAGATTTCGTAAATTGAATACTAGATTTTGATGGTCGCAAATTGGGGAGAATCTTGTGTTGGATTAAGTGTAGTTATACTTTGGAATTTTAATCACTAATTCCAATGATATACACAGTATTTTTAGTCAGTATATAAACATAATTTCTTACATAAAATATGTAGAGAGAGAAAACTAAAAATACATAGTTGATAGTTACACAAAATTAGGGACAAGAAAATTGACACCAAGGTCAATGAATCACTCTTTAAGCCAATCCAAATCATAGTATTGCTCTGAGACTTTAATGTGGAGATTTGGTTTTGCCTTCTCAACCTCATTCCAAACCTCTTGTACCTCCTCATCACATATCACAAGCCTCAGATTCTTCAATGACACTGTTGACTTTGGTAAACTCTTAATCATAGGGCATTCCCTCATGTCAATCTTCTCTAAATTCACCAATTTTCCAATCTCATTAGGGAACATTGCAAGGTTAACACATTGAGATATGTCTATATACTTCAACTTAATCATGTCACATATGCTACTAGGAAGTGATTTCAGTTCTGGACAAGCATATAGTCTTAGTATCCCAAGTGATCTTAGCTTGCCTAGTTCTGAGGGCAATTTGGTCAAATTGTGACAGTTTGTGAGACTCAAGTTTTGAAGTGAATGTATCTCACAAATGCTTGAGGGTAATTCAGTAACATCATCACAATGATCAAGAGTGAGTTCACTTAGGTTGGGAAATGCTTGTGCTAGGTTTGCTTCTTTACCCTCTAAACTATTATTTAATTTGCATAGGACTATGAATAATTTCCCTAAGCTTTTCATTATAGTGCCTGATAATTGAGGGGTTGAAACTTTTTCAAGCCAAAGGCTTCTAAGATTGGTCAAATTCTGAAAAACTGATACATTGTGAAGGGAAGCATATGATGCACTATAGTTTATGATAATTAATGACCTCAAATTTGGCATTTTTGCAATGAAGGGAGGTAAGTAGTATTCATTGGATGTGAAATTGATGATCAAAACTTCGGCATTAGGAAACTCAAGGTGACACCAATCTTCTTCTTTCATTTCACCTGCAATGTTTAACATTCCTACTAATATGAATGGCAGAACAAAGAAAAAGAACAAATTGTCACAAAGATAAATTTCAAAGACTTGTTTAGATTTCAAAAGATTAAATTAGTAACAATCTCATCTTTGGAAAAACTAAACAAGTCTATAGTACCTAAAAAATGTATTTTAGGTGTTGAATTATCATTGTTCCAATATTTCTGACTAATTTACCATTGAAATCGAAATATAATATACCTGTGTGAACTGAAACGATCTGAGCCTCAAATGGCCTGTCCTTATATCTCAACCATTGTTTAGGCAGTCGGCCGTCATCTTCCCGTTTAGGCATAACTAATCGGCGGCGTTCACGGATGCTGCTGCGATTGCTCAAATTAAGAGCAAGGTCTCTCAGTATATCATGCTGGGTAATGGAGATCTCAAAGCAGCTGCTATACATGCCACCAGCACTGACATTGAAATATCATATCAATATGGTTTAGAAATTATACTATCATTGTGAAGTAATCAAACAAAACAAAACAAATATAAATATCACATTTTAGCTTGCATACCGAGCCTCTTTCACTAATGTGAGAAGATTCTTGTTTGAGAGCTCCACAACAATTGCAAAAGCTTCTTTCTGATCAATATCATGGATTTCAACCCACATATTAGTGAGAACATCTAGTGGAATCTTCTTATCCTCAGGGAATGAACAAAGATCTAAGAAGCATTCTTTGATCATTTCTGGTAAGTGATTTGTGCTGATTGCCATTCTATCAATGAGGTTGATTTCATAGGATTCACCAATGCTTTGTCCTTGAGATAGCCTGTTCTTGACACTAGCCCAGAACATCTCGGTCTGATCGCGCAACGAAGCTCCGATCACTTTAAGAGCTAACGGAAGCCTTCCACATTCAGTCACAACCTGTTTTTTTACATTGGATTCAAGAATCAGCAAAGAAATTATCTTTGGTATCATATATATATTCACTCACGTGCTTCAAACTAATCAGCTTAAACTTTTTGAATAAGTAATTTCATAACGGTACATATAATATTGAAAATAATCCAAAAACATGGTATTATTGAGCATTACATGCTTGATCAAAGTTAAGAACTAAAATTTTACCTGGTTGACCAAATTCCTATCAGCATCTAAAGGAATTGATTTTTGACCAAAAGCATGGTGACAGAACAAAGCTAATGCTTCCTCTTTACTCAGCAATTCCACTTCATAAGTAGCATTGAAAATTGTTGGAAATCTCTCTCTCGAAACCACAATGAACTTGCAACCATGTACTCTGCACACAAGATGTTCTAACACAGAGAGGGACCAAACATCATCAAGAACAATCAATCTTTGAACTTCACTCCTGCATTCAGTTTGTGGCATTCTTTGAGGAACAACATAATTTGAACTTATGAAGCCTTGATTTCCCATAATGAAACCCCATATCTTTGCTCTTAGTTGCTCCACATTTGGAGATTGTGACACTGTTAGGAACAAGATTCTTTCCTTGAAATGACCTGCAAAACTTAATCATCAAAAACCAGTACTAGAAAATTAAGAATTTCTCTTTATCCCAACATCTCTATCGTAGTCATATGCATTGGATTCAAAATGGTTCTAAAAGGTTACACAAGTCAATCTGGTCTCTTAAGGATTCAATAACTCAATTTAGTCCCTAAAAAAGACCAATGTGAGTTTAGTTGATCATTTCATTAACATTTCACACTCATAACTCTAATGTGTGAGGTAAATTGTGTCATTTTCATGTTTTTAATGTGTCATATAATACTTAATGGTGACACGTCAATTGAAAATTATCAGAAGAACAGATTTGATTTATATTGGTATTTCTTAGATAACTAAATTGAAGTATCAAATCTTTCAGGAACTAAATTGAATCATATATGATTTTCTAGGAATCAATCTCATCAATAACCCTATTCTTTTATAAAAGGAAAAGGCAATTGAAGTTGAAGATCTTCAAAAAAGAATTGAAGGCTTACTTCTGACTTGTTCATCTTTGCATACTTCTCTAGCAAGTGTAGTCTTCCCTGAGCCACCAATCCCACAAATCCCAACAACCCAAATATCATTCCTTCCAATTACCATTTCCTTAACCTTCTTCTTTCCAAGTTCCAAACCTACACCTAAATTCCCCAAATTACCCTCCACCCCACTCTCATCCACCTCCATGCTGCTCACAGCCTCCTCTATCCACCCTCCTCCTCCCACTCCTATCTTCATGGCACTAAAGTACTGCTCTAGCCTCTGGTGTGACGCATCGACCCGGTCGAGCCTCTCGGCCATCTCAACACGGGAGTGGTGCACATCAGCCAATATGTGAGCCTGCATTGGACCTTGCACAAACCGTGACACGGTCTTCTCAAGCTTCTCCATCTTCTTCGCTAGCTGCAAGTTCTTGTACACGTTCCACCGGTTCGAATTAAGAACCTTCAACACATTTTGCACAGATCAATTTTAATACACTACCAATGTAAATTACATGTATATGAAATCACAAGAATTATTGTAATGACAACTTAATTTATTTCTTTTCCATGCTGATACTAAATTAAACATCTATATAGAAAAAGCTTTTACACTAAATCACTACAATCAAGTTTACTCTATTCACAATAATTGAAACCGCTTTAATAATAAACAATATCCAAAACTATATCAGCAACTCTGTAGAATTTACTTCCATTCCAGCTTCACTGAAATTCAACTAGCCTAGTATAACTCATCTTAGAATATTGGAACCTTCCATTCAAATAAACTCAAAAATCTTGTTATACTAAACGGCTTAAATCAACTAAGTGTTTTTTCCATCAAATTTTCAGTTACGAACAGTTTTGTTTTGTTTTTCTGCACATCTTTCGAGACACTTTCTGTTAGAAGTAACTGTTTGTGCGTCTCGATCTGCGTGCAAACTAGAAATAACCGTTACAGCACCGAATAACATTTGGCAAAATATCATTGCATATATAAAAATAAGTTAATCGAAATTAAACCTTATGTGAGAGCTCGACGCCGGAGCGAAGAATCTCGGAAAAGCGGTCGAGCTGACGCTGCCTATCGGCGGGAAGCTCGACGCCGGAGTACTTGATCTCTTGAATGGTAGGGAGTAATTCGTTGATGTAAGTTCTGAGCTGATCAGCGCTTGTTCTGCAGAGGAGTGACTTGCGTGATATGCTTATCAGCATCTTCATGAGCTCCGTCGCGATCTCGCCGGCGAAGAAGTCGTTCAGAGCCATCTATCTATGTTTCTTGTTCTTCTCCGGCCTCTCTTTTGCTGCTACCATTCAGTGGTGGTAGCTGGTGGATGGTTTTTCTTTCTTGGTTGGTTTATTTATTTTGGAATATTAGAATCTCCACTGGGATACTTGAATTCACTATAATGCCCTTCATGCAATTATATGTTTTCTATTTTTGCATTTTATTACTGTGTAATTGTGCATAAATTTGAGCAATAAATACTCTTAACTTCGTTATTGTTCCGGCCCGGCCCGGCCAGCGCATTGTCCGACCCGATCCGAACGGCCGATCCAGCGAGTCTCGTATGTCTGGATTGCGATCTGGACACCTATTTTTTGGCAGCGAGCTACGCGATAGCTAGGAGAGGAAGCTTTTAGGAAAGAAACCTTTTTTGTGGGACTCACCTTACTGATAGAGTATATATGGGAAGGGTCTTATCCTTCTCCCACGGTACATCACTATTCCATACTCTCACTGTCATCTGTAACTCTAACTTGGGCGTTGAGGTGTCATTGCAGGTGGCTCCCTCCTCACATCACGACAGTTCGGGAGGTCGTCTACCCTCAGGTCTCGCTCACCAGACCCAGATCAAGGCCGATTCCCACCATTACATCCTGAAAACATCTCCGACCCGTCCAACACACGAAGTACTGAACAGTTATACCATTTTGTTATTAATTAATTATAATATATTGCTTAGTATTTATATGTTTTATTATATTATATGATGTATCGGCATATTCGTGTCTTACTTGTCTTATTGTGTATTAGTGTATATGGATGTTAATTCATCCCTAGACATTGCAACAGAACAATCTGTTGTGTTAAAAGTTAAAACCTAGCATGGATAATATTTTGAGAACGAATCTTTCCATTTTTTCCTATTGATTTTTGTGATTTTACACTATTTAAGACTTAACTGCGAGTTAAAAAAGAAATATATGTAAGAAAAAGTCTTGTTATAAAATTTAATGATGCTCATTAATTTATATATATATATATATGAGAAGAGATCCGATATAATAAGAATAAATCTTGCTGACTTACACTATCGAGTAATTTGTTAGTACCAATTTCATCAATCCGATCATTAATCGATTAAATTAAATACAAAACTTCAACAAATTTTTAATAGTATAATTTAGATTCATTTAACTATTTAATTAACCACTCATCTTTGTGTGGTTTTAAACACTGCTTGTATCAGTCTCTGCCTTTTGTCAGTTTCTATATGTGTTCATTATTTGGGTTCTTCTTAATTTTTTAGTTATTTTTGTACCTCCTTAATCACTCACTACCTATAGTATTACTAGTAACCTTAGTGCTTATAGAAATTAAATATTACCTTTCGAAAAGAAAAAAACACACACACGTGTCTTTAAATTTTAAAAATCTTCCTGTGACGTAGAGTAACATTCATCTATAAATATATTGTGTATAGTTTTATTGTCATTAAGATTAAAGTTTATTAGCTTAATCAAACTTTACTTCCGGTTAATAGATACATAAATAAATTTTAAAATTTACACTTACAGATTCAACTAACTATGGAAAATGCATGTATGCCTTTTTTTAATACTCGTTATGAAAGTAACTAAAATTGGGAATCCAAAAGGGAGTAGATAATCAATTTTTATTGTACGATGATATTGATGCATGTCTCATTCACTAAATTGGCCAAATTGATAGCTGTCTACACTTATATATAAAAAAAATTTGTAATTATTATTAAAATTTACCATAAATTCTACCATGTCCTCTCTAAAATAAAGGGTAAATTATCCCTTATGGCATATACAATGATTATTGATAAATTATCTTTCAATTAGAGTTCCAAAATTCGAATGAAATCGTCAAATTTAATTGCTATCTCTAATAGAAAATCCTAAAAATGAAAGAGCTAAAAAACTAATAGAAATTTCTGATATATTAGTTAAAAATGATGGTAATTGGTGCGTGAAAGGAGACACCAAGGTATTAATTGCTCTTAAATTATTTTTCAATTACTATTCAGATAATAAAAATCCTAAGATGGTAATTATTGACTCATTATTTTTATGACTAACTAATATTTTAGTTTGTTTTTGTTATATAGTTATACAAGGCTATGAGGGTTGGTTATATGAAGAGGAGTATCATTGTTGATCCGACTGAATTTTAAGAAAAATACTAGGAAGAAAATCTTAAGAAGGAGAGAGCTGAAAAATTAATAGATATACTCGTTGAAATGAGAGATTGAAAGCATATGAACAAGTTTAAAATCCTAACCTAATTAATTGGAAATGGTGATTGGATTTGAGAGGAATTATGGTTTTAAAATTGGAGAAGAAGAGGTGTATTTAGTGCGGATTATAAAAATGACACTACTATCAAGTTTCAAGACAAACATCGTGTCAATTGAAAAGAAAAGAGAAGATAACGTGAATCTTGGAACTCTGGTAAAAGAATAATTTATGAATAATCACTGTATATGTTACAAGGGGTAATTTACCCTTTATCTTAGAAAGGGTAGAATAGAATTATATTTATCA
>NC_029790.2:136204762-136217456 GCF_000816755.2 Arachis ipaensis | reverse complement strand
GAATTAACGAATTAACAAACACGTTATATAATAATAATAATAATAATAATAATAATAGTAGTAGTAGTAGTAGTAGTAGTAGTAGTAGTAGTAGTAGTTAGGTATAAAATTTTTGTTTTACTAAAGAAAAATGTATAATAATATTTGTTTAAGATAATTTCTAGGAAACACTAGGCATACACCCACTGATACCAAGTATTGGTGAGTGACAGCAGCACGTGTTATCAAAGTTATTTGATTGTGCGAATAAATCAATAAATATTGTTGTTCTCCATGAGTCCATGACATTATTGGATGGTCATTACCAATTTCTCAATTAGGGATAACGTCAATGGAAGAAAAGCCACGTTGACGTGTGCAATGACCTACGGCTGATTTATGCTTATGGAATATGCCCAAGACCTAAAGTCCTTAAAATTTTGGCACAGATGTCGGGTCAAAAAGCAAATCATGTGGTGGCAGTGGTGCACAATTGCACATAAACCATGACTTTATCATATATTGGTCTTCGTCTTCACTTGAAGCAAGCAACTCAGTATTGAGTGCTTTGCATTTTTACAGTTTCTTCTTCTTCCTTTTTTTTTTCTTTTTCTTTTCAACTTCTTCCTTTTTTATTATTTTTCCTTTATTAGTATGACAGGTTGAGTGTCTTGCTAGAATTGCACTTCGTGGGCCTCAATGGCTCAATCTAGGCATATGAAACAAAGAAAAAAAGAGAGAGGACATTTCGCAGATCTTTCATAAATCACCATCAATAATCTGTCAATTAATACAATCTTGATACTTGATGCTGACAGGGTAAAATAAATTTCAAATTATCACATGCTAATAAAATAAAGATAATCTCCTTTTCCTTGCCGCAAGTCGTAGATCAGTATTTGTTTTTAGCTTTAGAGAATAACCAATTTGTAACAATCATTTTTTTTTTCCCTAATGGATGAGTGTATGATGGCATGCAGCAGGCTTAACTGAACGAAATTTTCATTTCTTATTATGTCTTAGTGAGATTTTATTTTCATTTTCTGATATATTAAATTTTAGCTGTGTTTCATGCCGGTAATTGTGCTTAAACAACACTTATGAGTTATCACATCACTTACCAACATGCATGTTAATTACCTTATGTCTTAGTGAAGTATATTTAGATTATAAATTTACAAGTATAGAAGAAGAGGTGAATAAGTCTGAATAACTTAAAAAGAACAAATCATAAAATAAACAGGGAATGGGACTATTGTATATACCTAAAATCCAACCTGATCAATGCATTGACAAACTAAAATTATAGCACCCTAAAACAGAAAGCCTTGTCTTCCAAATACAGGATCCAAATCCTACCTTGTTCATCAAAATTTAGCATAATAGAAGCTCAACTTCAACAACTTTTCTTGGGGTGTCCCACCCAAAATAAGCAACAACTCCATTAATGGGGAGTATGCAACAAAATTCTCATTATGTTCCGTTCAGTCATATAGTTTGTTAAAGCATAAAACATGCCTCCACTATGGCTTGTAGAATATTCATAGTACAGACATTGCTTTCATAGGTTCGGTCACATTTTATTCCCCACCAAGAACCACCTACCATACCATGATGTTCTAGAAAGTAAATTTCTAATGATTTGACTTTTCAACTGGTAGAATTCACTGTGTGAACCATGGCTTTTTTATCCAAATAATTCAATATTTATTGCTTAAAGTTTTGGCTACAAATCTTTAGAAAAGAAAAAGGTGTTAGAAGCACTTCAACTTTCAACACTTACTTTACTTCTATGCAATCACTTCAAATGACCTGTCTAAAACTTGCAAACATAATCAAAGCAAGAAGGTTACAATAACACATTCCTATCACAATTTAGCAATGTAAATACAAATTGAAGAAATGAATGAAAAGTAAGAGAAACATACTCCTGTGCGTGTTAAAAAGGCCATAAAGGGAAGTCAACTACTCAATTCATCCATGTTTCTTCACGAGTCTTCAAGTATGAAGCTGCTGATGCTGTGAATTGCTATGCCTTTGAAATTCAGAGCCTTAAAACCTTACATATGGTTATGCTGTATGCATTTCGTTTAAATACATAACCTTCTATTATTTATACATAAAAATTCGACATTAAATACTTGTTCTTGCATCTGTTACACAAATATGGTACATGGGGCTGCTATGTAAGCATCCGCATACACTACTTCTCAAGTTTTCTTCCTTTTTTGACTAATGAGTAATCATCAACTCGACAAAACTATCTTTTAACATGTGTTGAATAGATCATAGCAACAATACTATCATAATCATAGCAATTTGATTGTTTTAAGGGTCCATCAACATAGCCTTCGGCTACTCATCATAAACCCAAGTTCTCACACGAGAATGAGGACGCATAACTCTTCCTTCTGCAATTTTCGAGTCAAGCAATTCAAGTTGTTTTCTTACCCATGGAGGATCATATTTACTCAACCACAGAACTTCACCAGTATCCTTGTGTTTAAAATCAGGCTGTTTTGTGTTATATTTGCTCTTTCTATGATCCCACCACTCATATGGATTGGAAAAAAACACATGCCATAGGTGAAGTCGATTTTGATTATTTTGGATACTATCTGCAGCTACATTAGTTTAAGATGGAAAGAGTAAGAACATACATTAACACAGGAAAGACCATGAAAAACTATTAAGATAACCCAATTCAAGGTCAAGAAGTAATAAAATTTTGAGACTAACTTCAACCGAGGCAATTAAGAATGAAGCATAAGCCTGTTTCCTTGTACAAAAAATCTCCAAAGGAAGGAAATAACAGAAATGCATTATAAACTCAACTAATAATACTATACTCTAAAACTGTGAGTGCTTATAGGCACAAAACAAGATCTTTTTAAGACCCTTTTCTACTGTTATCCTTTAGATTTACTGAATCAATATTCACCTACCCAATATCATTACAACTTCTCTTGTCCATTCATTCTGCACTCAGTCAAGCTAGGAACTTACATTTATCTAAAAGCTTTTAGTTGATTGCCACCCACTTGAGCAAATTGTTTAAATACGTCCACACAAGAAGGATAACTATACTGTCCATGATTTGTATGAACATAAAATGATCTACCATACATACCTTCAATAGATTCTAATCTTTTGTGCCCCTCATGGCCTATTTTTCGAGCAACAAAATCCAGCTCCTTCGCAACTAGCTGCAGTGAGACAGAAGACAAATTTATAAAAACAATGTGCATATTGAAAAAGCTGTGCTGATAAATGAGGAATTGCAAACACAAGAATGCTATGAGTTGACTTTCAATAATGTGCTTTAATGCACAAATCTAAGGCAAACTCCAACCATGATGAATGATGAACAACGGGCAAACATGGAATATTTTGTTGTGAAGAAGAATAAGTAGTAATCAGAAAAAAGTGATACGCTGATAACAACAGTAATGCATGATAAAAAAAACAAACTTACACGCAGAGAAAAGAAAAAAAATGGAAAACTTGAAATTTGCATAATTGATTTAAAAAATTAGTAACTTCTATTCCTTAAATTAAGTCAATTATCTGTTCAAAAGAAGCTCAGCAAAACGATCCATAAATTCTCCAACATCAGCAACACTTTCAGAGTAGAGTACCAATCAAACAAGAAGCTAGAACTTAAACACACATGATGTATCATTGGATCAAAGTTAAACTCCCAAAGTACCAAAATCAACAAGCATGGTAATCATAATTGAACCTACAAAAATTATCCCCAATTTAAATTAAGAACACCAAAGAGTAAAAACCAAATACCTGATAGTTAACATTGTCATTTCCACTATGATCAACTTTGGTGTAAGAACGCAAAGAACCTGAGACATATATAAAATCATTCGCTTTCAAATGTTTCAAAGCAATTTCCGCTAACCGATCCCACATAGACAAGACCACCCTGCCAACAAAATTGCAAAATCAAACACTATGATTACAAGCTCCAAATGAGACATTTTGTGAATTTTAAAAAAAAAAAATCACCTTAAGTTGGAGCTATGAGAATCAACGCATCTCGGATTCGAAATCTTCAACACAGTGAAAACACCGAAACAACCGTTTTTGGAGCTAACGGGTTTCGGCTGGCGCGTGACGGTTCCAATGAAGGAAGCGTTGTTCTCAATCCCTCGATGCCAATCGATAGTCGATGGTCGTTGGAACTTCAGCGTGTGGCTGTACGCGGCGCTGGTTCCCGAAACGGCATCGTCATCAAACGAGTGCGTGAATCTGCGACACTCCTTGAACGACGTCGTTTCGGGAGTTGCAGTGGAGAACGGAAAACACCTCTGTTGAGAAGGAGAATAAGGTAACGAAGCTGGAAATTTTGGTTTGGTTAAGAAGAGTGGAATGAGACGGAGGAGTTTCGAGTTCATAGACTCCGGCGAAGTGAATTTTGGCGGGCTCCGGCGAGACTAGATTTTGGTTTCGTGGTTTTAGTTTTTCAGAGTTGGCGACTTGGCGTTTGGTAGGGTTGTGAGTATTTCTTCTTTTTGGGCTTTTTGGTAAAGGTTCATGGGCGAAATGACCCAGCCCAGAAAGAGCCCGGAGAATATTATGCACAAAGTGAGCTATAACATGACCAAGCATGACAAAAAAAAAACATGATCAAGAAAAACAGTGAGATACAGTGAGATAATACTCAATTTTATCGCTCAAAGTAAACCGTTAATCCTCAAAATGATCTTTGGCTTCTAACTCAATTTAACTTTTTAATTGACCTAAATTATGCTCTAAAATTTTAAAACGTGACTCAAGTTGGTCTCTTCATCCATTTCTGTCATCAAAATGATAACGTAACATGATTAAACAATGTCGTTTTATTATTTACGTATAATTGATAACGTTTGGATTTTTTATTTAAATAAAATAAAATAAATGCATTAATTACCGAAATAAATAATTTTAAAAATATTTATCATTTTCTGTTTCCTAATCATATCTCGTTTACAACATGTATCTCGTTTACACTGTAAACGAGATACGTACAATGTTTATGTCGTTTACACTGTAAGCGAGATACATTGAGTTATGTCCTACCGGCTATAAAAGGATGTGTAACCTTTGGTATTCTTCACAAACTTTTCGTATCATATTTCTCACAAATACAAGGCATGGCCAGTAATAGTCCGTACATAGTTGTGCTTGTGTATCCCAATTGCTGTATGAGAAATGGCGACAGTGGGTGACATTTGAATGTGAGTATCCGATATTGTTTCGTACTCAACGTGTGAATACGTTGTCGGATTTGAAGAGTTTGATACTGAGCAAGCTCGGTGGTACAGTAGAGAGGGAAATAGGAAGGGTGGCGTATAGGTTACTGGCCCCATGGGTAATGGAGTCTTTTGATTTCGACTGTTCCGACTCCAAGGGGACGAGCATGTGCGAGTGATGTTCGACATCCATGGGAGGATCATGGTAGAGCAAGTAATGGAGCTGTCTGCGGAGGTTGGACATAGTGACGGTGGTCCTTCCGTACACTCGACCTATGTGCAGGACGACCGACCTCTTGCACCACCGCCCATTCATGTCGCCGTTCCAGTCATAGTAGCTAGAATCTCGATTTAACTCTTAAAATCTTTCGATATTACGATTTTAAATGAGTTTATCGATTTTACGAAATTTGTACTAAGTCTGACGATTTTACGATTTAAATCTTGTTAAGATTTTACGTTTTACGTTTTTTATTTACTTTTTCGATTTCACATAAAATCTCGATTTTCTCTATTTTCCCTCTCATTATCACAGTCTGGATTTGGACGCCATGCACGAGAGGACTCTGTTTCTTGACACGGGTGAAGAGGATTGCAACCTAGATGGCAGTGTAGAGTTTCGGGTCGGTCACAAGTTTAGAAGCCGAGAGGCAGTGCTTCAGAGTGTGAAGAACTACAGTATTCGGAGGAGTGCCGAGTACCGAGTAATAGAATTAGACCGTTTAAAGTACCATGTCCAGTGCCGTCAAACTGATAATGGGTGTCAATGGAGCCTCCGTGTGGCCCTTCGACAGAACCTCGGATACTGGTAATATTAAGTTCATCTGTGCCTTGCCTTTCAATACTTCATTACGATATACTAAGTAGGTGTACGAAGTGCCTAAAGCAATGTTGTGTTGTTGTGTTCAAGGAGGTTCGGAGGGTGAGTGGAGTGCATAGTTGTCTAGCACCCACCATGTCTCAAGACCATCGTCAGCTAGACAACAATCTGATATGCCAGGTCATCTTGCCTTTAATTCAGTCCAACCCCTCTGTGTCCATTCCGGTTTTGCAAGGTGCGGTCCAAGCGAGCTATCACTTCAAGCCGTCCTACAGAAAGGTGTGGATGGCCAAGCAGAAGGCAATTGCACAAATCTATGGGATCGGGAGGAGTCGTACAATAAAGTTCCCAAGTTGCTTCAGGCACTGCAAAGCTGTTTTCCTGGTACCATCTGTGACCTCCGCATCAAACCATTCTACGATGGGCACCTCCTTGTACGTGACTGCAGTATGTTCGACAAGGTATTTTGGTCTTTTCCGTCATGTGTAGAAGCATTCAAGCATTGCAAGCCCTTTGTCTCTGTAGATGGTACGCATCTCGACATCTGTATGGCAGGTATGGTGGTGTGTTGCTTATTGCGGTGGCTCAAGATGGGAATAGCAACATCCTGCCTATTGCCTTTGCCATTGTGGAGTCCGAGAGCACCGAGTCATGGTCGTTCTTCCTAACTAATCTGAGATGCCACGTCACCCCCATAGGACGGCCTGCTGGTTATCTCCGACAGATCTCATGCTATCAAGGCAGCGCTTACCTCCGATGACAGTGGTTGGCATCCCCCTAGAGCCTACCAACTATATAATGAACTGTAATCCTGCGACCAGGCTCGAACCTCTGCCTCCAACCGTCGTACCACTACTGGAGTCGCTCCGGCCACCAAACATCCTCACCGCGACCAGTGGTGGTCAGAAACCTAACGTTAAACACATTAAATAAATAAAATAGTCTCACTATCAGAACAACAAACAACAGCAAACGTATAAATTTGAAGATTCTAACCACGTTCATACTTGTCAAGATTGACTGGAACCTCCGGCACTGGCTGCTCCCCATTGAACTGACGTTTCACCCGATCGACGTGGTGAAACCGGACAATGTTAAAGCAGACTATAAGAGCGGCCGACAACCAAGTACCCCACTCGTCCTTCTCACGGAACCAATGTGGGCACAGGGCTGCAGTGCAGGGTCGTCGTACACCCTCCATGCAAACTGAATAAAAAAAATGTTTAATAAAATAACAAGTATTACAACATAGCAAGTAGAAGGAAATATCAAAATATTTAATTTCATGAATTACCTCATCAAACCGTAAACCGATCGATGGATACCCTATAGTGCAAGACCCTGGACTGGTACTGGTCTCTACTCTGCTGCTGCAATCCGACCAATCTGAAAGTAACAACGACATATACAACTCATTAAGTTACAAACATTGCGAATTAACAGCAATCTTTAACATGAAACGAAAAAGTAATATTTCGATACCTGGTAGCTAGCGGGTACTGGTAGACTCCTCTAACTGGTGGACACTACTGAGAAAATCTCTGGTAAATCCAACTCATCAGCAGCGGAGTGCAACCGGCGATATCCATGACTCCCCACTGTGCCGCCAAACACAGTTACTGGTAAGTCCAGGCCAGCACAGCAGAGCTCATGATAAAGCCCTGCACTCCGTGAAGTCCCGGAGAAGCGGCAGCCACCGTACGTGCACCATGTTGTTGGACTTGTCTGTCAGCAGATACCCTCCGATCAGTAACATAATGTAGCATCGGATATACTGTCGGAGGATCTCAGGATCGTCGGTGGGGGGCATCTGTCGGACACGATCACGCAACCATACCAGCTTTAGCGTGAACGACTCCTTCCTCTGCGCTGCCTGTTGTGCCACCACCGGAGGCCTGACACTAAGCAGCTACTCCACCATCGCCCACGTCTCAGTGTTGTACCACCGGCCGAAGTCACGTAGGCACCCTCCAACGGGGTTCCCTTGTGCACGTAGGCCCAGGTGGTACGCCACGTCCTGTAGGGTGATAGTGACCTCACCCCACGGAAGATGAAACGTGTGCGTCTCCGGACGCTATCGCTCCACCAGTGCTGAAATCAGGGAATTGTCAAATGTGAAGTCCCTGAGCGACACCGTGTCGCTGAATCCGGCATCAGCCAGATACGGGACGATGGCGTCGGGTGGATGAAGGGTATGGCTGACTCGCCGGGGCAACAGAAGGCGAGGCCTCTGCGGAATGAAAAATAAATTTTTAACCTATAAATACATAATAATACATTTTCCTACTCTACTTAAGAACAAAGTACTACTCCTACTGAGGAACATACTACCATGTGTTTACTCTACAGTTGTCTCTAACTTACTTATGTCTCTAAATCGTAATTAAGTCATACAAATCTTACACAAGCAAAAATTGTTCTAAATTCATCATACAGTCCAACTCCTAAAACTCCTTACTCGGGGCTTGTCACTATGAGACTACCCTAACAATGTTCACATACTTAGATTAACTGAACATAACGCAACTAACCGCAAAGTCGGCCGCCCCAGCGTAATGCGAAGTCTCGTTTAGTTTGTTGATGTCACCGTCGATGCCCGCCTGGCCTGCCATCACCGTCTCGGACTCAAATATGAAAGGAAACTTATAAAAAAGGGGAGAAAAAGTTTGACTAGGTCAAAATGGGGTCCAAAAATACTGTGTAAATGACTTGTACTTATAGGCGCCGCTCAACCTTATCTCGTTTACAGTATATGTAAACAAAATAGACACGACACAGCTGACGTGTCATATCTCGTTTATACTGTAAACGAGATAGATGCAATATCATCTCATTTACAGTATAAACAAGATATAACTGAAAAACAAAAAACGATAAATATTTTTAAAATTATTTATTTCGATAATTAATACATTTATTTTATTTATTTAAATAAAAAATTTGATAATATTTTACTCCTCTTTTTCCTTTTTTTTTTCTCCTTCTCAACGTCTGGATCTCCTACCACCCAGTGTCACCGTTCAATCGCACATTCTCAATCCCACCACCACCACAACCCTCCTCTTCCTCAACTTCCCCTCATCTCACCACGTCATTTAAATTTAGCTTTAATAATTAACTCTGCTTTACCGTTACATATATATATATAATATACTCCTATCTTAAATTTTAAATAATTTTATTATAAATAAATTTAACTCAATTATTTAAAGTCTTAAATTTATTTTATTTTTCTATTATTTTGACTATTAGTTAACCTAATTAAATTTAGTTTTTTTTTTCATTTTCAAATTCCAACCGTCACCATCCACTCCTTTATTCTCTTAAACCTTTTTTTTAGTTTTATATTTTCAACTTTCTTTTTCTATTCATTTTCTAGTGGTCATCTTCTCTTTATCAAAAAGTAAATTTTAAATTCTCTATTTTTTTATATAACTCTCTATGATTTTATGTATCTTTTAATTTCATTGTTTTTCTTTTTAATATTTTCAATTACAAATTTTAATTCAAGCAATTATAGTTTAGATATTGATCTAATTTTTTATTCTCTTCATAAATTTATATATTTTATTTTATTCTCAATTTAGTGATCTTTATTATTTATTTATTTATCTTTTGTTCTATTTTATTGTATGTAATTATATTGCATATACATTTCTAAAGTTAATTGATCAATTTACTAATTTATAATATATATATAAAATATCTTTCATTCTGTTTTATTATATTTTTGTTTATTTTTTTATTTTAATAATTAATGTGTACTTTTATTTTTTTAAATTTTGATTAATATATATTTTAATAATAATGTATATTACTTTTACTCTCAACATAAATTTTTTAGATCTTATCACCGATTAAAAGCATGGACAAATAAATAAATAACAACTAAATCCTGTTAAAGAACCTACGTCTTTAACGTATAACTTTTTCCACCATAATAATCACAGATCCACCTTCATACATTATTACCTAAATCTTTGAAGAAATGGAAAATGAAAAATCAAACATTTAAGAAATTTTTCTCTGAATTTTTTTAAAACGGTACTTTAAACAATATCATGAAAAGGTGGTGGTGGTGGTTTAGACATTGAGGAGGAAAAAGAAGAAGAGAAAGAGAAATAAAACGACATCGTTTAGGTACAAATAGTAAAATGATGTCGTTTAATCGTGCCACTTCATCTTTTTTAGTAATTGAATGTCAACTTGAGTCATTTTTAAAATTTTAGAATATAATTTGGATCAATTAAAAATTGAAGGACTAAATTGAGTCGGGTCAAATTTCAAAAGTCGTTTTGAGTATTAACTCTACGCGCAAGTCTTAATATAGTCTTTAAAGTTTCAATTGTTTCTATTTAGTCCCTAAACTTTGCAAATATAATTCATGTTAGTCCCTGGCATAATTTTCGATGCACAAACATTAACAGAACGCTGACATAGACAGTTGGATGATATGGACTCTGTAAAACGACGTCATTTTTGTTTTGACACGAAAATAGCCCAAAAATTCCATCGTAAGTAGTATTTATTGAAACTTTTTCTCTTAAAGCAAGTGATTCGAAGTCATTTTTTAGTTATTTGAGCGCCAAAACCAAAATGGCATAGTTTTACAAGTTCCAGCATGACATTTGATTGTCCATGTCAGCACTTCATTATTAATGTTTTTTGTCGTAAATTATTTCAAAGACTAATGTGAGTCATGTTTGTAAAGTTTGAAAACTAAAAAAGACTATTAAAATTTCAAAAACTAAATTAAAACTTATATACAAGTTCAAGGATTAAATTGAGTATTAAATCAAGCTATACTTGTCTTTTACTAAAACTCTATATAAATTTTCACAAAATTTTAGTTGTTCATTTTAATTAAAAAATTTTAATTATTAAATTAGTTTCCTCAAATTAATTCTTTCGTATAGAGAAACAATCTAATATGAAAACTGATTTAAAAAAAAATAGTAAGATATTCATTTCAAAAATGAAAAGGAAAATAAAAAAGGAAATTGATAAAGAAATAAAGAAGGAAAGCAAAGAAGTTTAAGCAAGCTTCCATGTCTAAAGCCCAATGAGGAGTTGCTGCGCTTAAGTAAGAATATGCTGTGGAGTAGTGATGTTTTTACTTTGAAAAATCTTTGAATTTCTTTGAATATTCTTGTGCCACATGCAACCACCACCGCCAAAGCATTTTATTGCCGGGAACTTGGCTGAAGTGATGATGAACAGGTGAGAGCTGCCAAACTTGACTCACCCAATTGATTCACCCAAACTATATATATTTGAATTAGGATTTTGTTGTTTTAAGATTTGCTACAGGTAAACAGTTTTTTAACCATAGATCTTCCAAAAAGTGGAAACTCAGGTGCAGGTGCAGTCGACTTCAGGTGAAGTTGATATTTAAGAGTCATTAGATAATTTGACTGATTTGACTAAATTTTCATATAATAATTCTCAACTATTAACTTCACGTGAAGTCGACTGTACGTGAGTTTTTACCCTTCGAAAATCTTTACTAAACTACCTCTGCCAATTCTCCATAATCTTTACTAATCTCCTCAATTAAGTTTATTTTTCCTTTTTCTAAAGTCGTCGTCTTCTTTTAGTTCTATAAAAAAATTCCAACACATCTCTTCTATCTTTATTGTCTGTCTCTATTTTATTATAGAAATAAAATTCAACGTAATATATATACTAGTATTATGAATTCCCGGATTATATTAATCATACATGTGTGGATTTCAACAAACAATTAAAACCTCATAGACCTTAGCCTTTTTTTTTGGCATTATGATCGTCATGATGTGTTGTCATTGTTTTACTGCTGGTCCTGGCCATGACATTGACATAAATAATACAAATTAAACTCAAAAGTTATAATAGTCTATAGTTATCTCTCACCGTTCACATTAGACTACTCTTCTATTGTTCACAATTCTCTCAATCTTACACACTTAAATTTGTTAACAATGGTCACTTTTTTTCTCTCATTTTAGGGTTTGTCATTTGTCAACATTGACTCTATCTCTATCTAAGTTTGTGTGATTTACGTGTTTATATTGTTCTTTACAATTTAATTAGTTTGCATCACTTGTCATCTCTTTTTTCTTCACAACCAATACGTAAGCCTCCCCAATTTCTAATCTTGGGTAAGTTAATTAATGCTAAAGTAGAAATTTTAATTTTTAAGTACTTAAAAGGGAGAATGGTGTAATGATATTTTTTTATGTAATTTATATGATAGCAGCTATATCTGGATTCTAAACTTGGTAAAAAGAGTCTTACATAAAAGATGGAAACTCAGGAGCAGTCAACTTCACGTAAAGTTGATATCTGAGAATCGTTAAATAATTTAACTGATTTGACTAAATTTTCATCTAACGGCTCTAAGATATCAACTTCACGTGAAGTCGACTTCACCTGAGTTTTCACCTATATAAAAAGGTGTACATGCAAGAACTTCAACAATAAATTCAATAAATTTAAATGATAATTAGAATAGAGTTCCCAATTCATATGCTTAATAATAAAGGAGAGAATTTAACGAAAAAATTTTATAATTTAAAAAAAAAGTCTGAATTCTCTTGATTTATGAAGATGAACAAAATTTATCCACAAAAATAAAAAATTTTGAGTTTGATCTGGATTGCAAATTATA
>NC_029790.2:136195588-136204655 GCF_000816755.2 Arachis ipaensis | reverse complement strand
ATAAAAAAAATAGAAAAAAAAAATTGACTTGAAAAAATATTAAACATAAAACATTGACATACGAGGATAGTATAGGTGGAAAACGACAAGGAAAAGTTACAAGTTGCCAGGAAAATGCTAATGGTCCCAAAATAAATAAATAAATAAAAGGATTATGCTAATTGTACACCAAAATCAGTCACCAAAGTCAGCTATCAGTATAAAATACATGCTGGAATATAAATATATATTGAAAATAAATTACATGTATTTATACATAAATACATTAATAGTTGATTTTAATGGCTGATTTTAGTGTACAAATAGTATTTTTTTAAACAAAATGAATTGACATAAGATGTTTCCCATGTGAGTGTTTAATTTCCACGCCTTAGTCTCTTATATTTATTGCCACATAAAACCGCCACTAAAAAAAATAAAAGACTTTGATCAAGTAATGTTCATGTTCTGATCTTCCGCTACATACTCTCATCAAATGCCTCCAATAATTTCACGCAAACCATCATCACCACCATCATGTGTTGTGCATGATCATCATGATGAAAGAACCAAGAAGAAACAAAGCAACTATGAGAGATCAAAAACATGTAACAGTATCAACACCAACGTTCTTGATGAGGTTAAGCATGTTACAAGGCAGAGGAAGTTGGTTAGGCACCTTAAGGACAAAGAAGTCTTTGGTTTGTTGCATTTGCACTCCACAGTCAATTGTTCTTGTTCTTCTTCGCCGGAGTTGCCCGTGTCGTCGAAGTCCTGCTCGCGAGGCGGCAGTTCTAGCATCAGCTGCGGACACTGGTCTATTTCTGCTGTGCCGCAGCCGTTGCCACTCCCCGAGTCATCATCAGCTTCATTGGTGATGACTCGGAGAGCTGAGTCAACGGGCCTCGGATTAGGCCATGTCCACCTGCTTGGATCTCCTTCCACAGAACATCCTAATTTTGCTTTGACTTTGAGGTAATATGCTTAATTTTATTATTATTCATTTTTTTTTCTTCTAAAATCAAGGACATTGAAGTTAGGAACTATTTGTTAAAGAAGAATGAAAGTTTAATATATGACCTTGTTGGTGTTTAAATTAGAAATACAACAGACTTTAATTAAGTAATTAATGATGACAAGTTTTGCTATAATTTTTATTGAAATTTTGTTGTGTATATTTAGAATTTAGTTAAAGAAGGTTCTAAAGACATTAGTTAAGGGAAAGAAAATGAGAAAAAAATTTCTCTTTTTTATATATTTAATATATATATAATTTAAAGTTTTACATTTTTTAGTATAGCTTTGCAATACTTATTTTTTATATTTAATTTTGCAAATGAATGGCACATATCAGCTCAAATTATTAATAAATTATGCAATATAAAAATATTTACTTATTTAGCACCAAAAAGTTTTGGTTGACCAATTCTCTTGGGATTATTGAAACAAATGAGGGGAACGGCATTTATTGGAATTTCAGTTGAACAATTGGCAGTATCTGCAAGAGAAAAAAATTGCAAAGTTAAGTGCTACTAATATTAATTAAGAATTTTAGTTATGTGATGTGTTTGCTTTTTTTTTTTCTCACATTTACCAGAAATGTAACTAAAAGTTTATAGCTATGGTTCTACCAAAAAAATTATAAAAAAAATTATAGCTATTTACACTAGAAAAATAGTTAACTGTCCAAAATAATGGGTAAAAGGTTCATCTGACCAGGTAGTTTTACATAGGAGTATTATCTTTTGCATAATAATTAGTAGGGTCAACGCTAAATATTTTACTAATCTAATAATAATCTGCTATTTTACATGATAATGAATATTAGGAAATGTTACTTTAATAATAATGTAATAAAATTTAATCCTTGTACAGCTATCACATATTGGTCCTAGATTGTATATACTATATACATTAGAATATAATAATACACCAGTTCTGAGGCTGTGGTGAGAAGTGCCTTTTATTATTTTTTTCTTCTTCTTTTCTTAATTATTTTATTTTTCGGAGAAGTTTGATCCAGGAAATTTTTTTCCCTTTACCAAAAAATAATCAGGAAAACAGTGAATCATGGTGCATTGACATGTACAAAACCTTCAAGCAATTTGGATAGACCCTCTGCAGAGCTTACAACTATAGCAAAAGCAAAAAATAATCTGAGAGTGCACATTCCAGCTAAAAGTTTCTTGGCAGGTTAATTTCTTATTCATTCTCTGCTTTTTGTGGCCCTTGAATCAAATATTGGCAGGTTAATTTGTATGAGTGGAAGGATTTATCCTCTTTTAATTAAATGTTAATGGTTTGATCTTCTTTTTGGAAGTTGTATTTCTATTTTTGTTTCTACTAACAATTCAGTCACAAGATAGAAATATTTTGTCTATTAATGTGTCTGTTTCTTTTTCTAAACATGTTTGTGTTCTCAAACCATGTTTGATGTTTGAGACAAAATAAAAATACAGACGAAATATCTTTATTTTGAGATTTAGAATTTAGAATTTAAGCACAGGACACTGATGGACAGAGACACAAAATTTTGTATTCTTATATTTTGTCTGGTGATAAACTAGAATAAATTATGAAAATCTAATTTATTTTCATTTTTTTAATAATCCATGTCTCCTCTGCCAAACGCAATTTTGTGTCTCTGTGTCCCTGTCTCAATATCCTGTCTCTGTAAACAAACGCAGCCTAGAGACAAAAATATAGAGTTAATATTTAATTTGGTTTCTGAACTTATACATCATCCTCAATTTAGTCCTTAAAATTTCAATTACCTCTATCCTAAAACTTTACAAACGGGATTTATATTAGTCCTAGGAACAACTTTTGGCACACAAACATTAATGAAGTGCTGACATGGACAATTAGATGCTACCTTAAAACCTATAAAATAACATCATTTTAGTTTTGGCGCTCAAATAGTCGAAAAATGACGTGGTATCACTTGTTTTGGGAGGAAAAATTTTAATAAACACCGCTTACGTGTTTTTAGATATTTGAGTGCCAAAACAAGAACGATATTTTACAGAGTCCAACATGACATCTAACTATCCACATCAGCGTTTCATTAAGGTATGTGCTTCAAAAATTATTCTAAGGACTAAAATCACAAAATTTGTGGATTAAATTGAGGTAGTTCAGGAACCAAATGGAATATTATCTCAAAAAATATAATGGTAACTATTCCGTGTTATCTGATATAATTTTACGTTTATGTCTTGAGATAGTTACCATGCGAGCTTTTTAGAGACTCTCCTTAACGATTGATGTTAATGCAGGGAATAGTTCATGCAAAATTCCCCCATCATTGTGTCATTATGATGAAAATGATGATGATGATTGTGTGAGTATTTCTGGTTTGAGCATGCATGTTGCTGCTAAGAGTGCTCCATCAAGTGTCTTCTCTAGTCCAGTCACTAGTCCACATGGATCAAACAACAATCCACAACATTTCTTTGATCATCACACCATCAATAATTTCCTTCAACAATTCAATGACAATGTTTTGAATTTGGATCATCATCATCATCATCACCACCTACCACAAGCTAATAATAACAAAAATAATGTTCATATTTGCCCTGCTAGCTTAAGTACTGCTTATTCTTCTAATCCCAAACATAACCATGTTGATGCACATCCCTTGCCACTTCCTCCTAGAGTTTTATCATCAATGATCCTACATCAACCATCACCTTCTTCAATGAAAGGCCAATGGCAGAAAGGGAAACTAATCGGTCGCGGAACCTTTGGAAGTGTTTATCATGCAACCAACCTGTATGCAATTTTCTGCTCATTCTTCATCTTCTTACAATCCACTTATATGCTTGATTTTATAGCTATTCATGTGTATGATTTTATAGAGAAACTGGAGCTTCTTGTGCAATGAAGGAAGTGGATATAATTCCTGATGATCCTACATCTGCTGAGTGCATAAAGCAACTAGAACAGGTAAATTACATTGACCTCTCTACACACTACTGTTTAATTTATAAATTGTATAGAATTTTCTTGAAGTTTAAGTTATATGACACTCGCTATCCTTGTGTAATCTATAAATTGTGTGACCGTGTAAAGCTGTCAGTGCATCAAAATTAAACTCGTGCAGATATACTTAAAAATATATCAGAGAATCAACTCCACATAGCACTATCTGTTTGGGCCCTGACTATGGCAATTGACATTACAGGAGACATGAACTATGCCATAAATGTTCATAAAAACAGCTTCAAATAGTGTAGTTAATTTTTTGACATGTTTTGGCTTATTCCATCTTTGTCTCAGGAAATCAAAATCCTTCATCAACTACACCACCCCAATATAGTGCAGTATTATGGAAGTGAAATAGTGAGTGACTTCATTAAATTTTTCTTTAATATTTTGTGAATTTCAATTAGATTTGACATTTGTTTTCATCAGGTTGGTGATCATTTGTACATATATATGGAGTATGTTCATCCAGGATCAGTTAATAAATTTATTAGGGAGCATTGTGGAGCTATGACAGAATCTGTAGTTCGAAATTTCACAAGACACATTCTCTCTGGATTGGCCTACTTACATAGCACCAAGACTATTCACAGGTCATAACATTCTTTGTTCAAAACAATTTGATTTTGTTTGTGTTGTGTTGAATGAAAACAATGTGATGTGTTTAATGAGTAAAATGTCAATTTGGTTTTCAAGGAATTTTACATATAGTAAAAGACAAATTTGTTGTTTTAAAACTTTGATAGATTATTTTGATGTAATTGACAAGTGATTCATAAGCTGAATCTTCCTACAAAGTAAAATTGATTTTATTCTTTTATTTTTATAATAAAGTCTAAATTGGAATTTGTTGACTTGTTCTTTAGGGATATCAAAGGTGCAAACTTGCTTGTTAATGAATCTGGCATTGTCAAGCTTGCAGATTTTGGGATGGCCAAAATTGTGAGTTTCTTTATATACATTGTAACTTC
Source organism: Arachis ipaensis (assembly GCF_000816755.2). Classification (NCBI taxonomy): domain Eukaryota; kingdom Viridiplantae; phylum Streptophyta; class Magnoliopsida; order Fabales; family Fabaceae; genus Arachis; species Arachis ipaensis. The sequence continues at coordinate 136,199,715 of NC_029790.2, read as the reverse complement.
TTTTTTGGTTTTTAGTTGTGATTGTGGTGGTCATGATATCTGAAGAACAATAATATAATGTGCTATTTGCAGCTTTCAGGGAATTCATATGAACTTTCTTTGAAGGGAAGTCCTTATTGGATGGCTCCTGAGGTATTTCATTCATTACTCTCATCATCATCAACTATATTATAATATAGTGATTTAGATTAGTAATAATTACAATAATTACATACCCCCTTTTGAATTAATTGAAGGTGATGAAAGCTGCCATTAAGAATGAATCAAATCCTGATGTTGCCATGGGCATTGATATATGGAGCTTAGGCTGCACTATTATTGAAATGTTGTCAGGAAAGCCTCCTTGGAGTGACCTTGAAGGGGTAACCAAATTACCTTACTATATATAATGCGATGATTATTTACGTCAAGATGATAATTGAGAATCGTAACTAAGTTACTTAACATAAACATATGTGCACGTCTTAACTATCAAATACATTTTTATAGGATAAAGTATTCTTTTGGTCCTAACGTTTGAGCTGAATCCTAATTTGCTTTCTAATGTTTCAAACGTCCTATTTCAATCCAAAAACTTTCAAACATCATATTTCAATCCCAAAAATAGCTTTAAGCGAGTTCAATATTGTCCCATCATTAAATTTGACACAAACAATTCGCATATGCGAGTGATTGTTAGGATTTGGTGTTTTGTACAAAAAGAAAATTAAGGAGAAGTGTTACAAGAATGTTTTCCTTATGTTTTTCTAACACATGAAAAAAGATATAACTTAACTAGTAACGTTATCAACGTCCACATCACTTATTTTGTCACTGTTAGCGTCAAATTTAATGATAGGATCACATTGAAACCTGTTTAAAATTTTTTGAAATAAAATAGGACGTTTGAAACGTTACGGATCAAATCAGGATTTAGCCCAACCCCATTTTCATATCAGTAGTCATCTAATAACATATAGTTTTTGGATTTTTGTATTTGATGATTAGCCATCAGCAATGTTCAAGGTACTACAGAGCACACCACCAATACCAGAGAGTTTATCATCAGTGGGAAAGGATTTCCTGCAGCAATGTTTCAGAAGGGACCCTGCTGATAGACCTTCTGCAGCAATGCTTCTTAACCATCCCTTTCTCCACAACTTTCATGATCAAGATAATCCTCTAATTCATCCTCATTTAAATTTGTGTCACAAAGGAGACCAAGGACAAGGAGTAAGTGCTAATCACACTTCAATTCATCATCATTCATTCATAATTTATTACATTTTCAATGGAATAACAAGTCTATTCAATTATTTGTAGGATAATTCGTCTAGTCCCAAAGATAATACCAAAAATAGACATGATGTATTGCCAGCCTCCATGAGCACAAAGATTTTCAACAAAACTCAGAAATTAATGGGGTTTTTTTCTTTACTTGCTATAATTTAATCTATGTTTACAAATTACAATCCTAGCAAATCCAATTCTAATGTTGTCTTTGCTTTATGATAGTGCTGAGGAATCTAAACACATTATTATAGCTTCCCATCACAATCTTCAATCTTCAGTTAAAGCTGGCACCTTCAATTACTTGTCTCTTGCAAAGTCCAGCAACCTGTCATCCCTGCCTCACTCAAATTTGAAGCATGTCATGAGCTGATAAGAATTAAATCAATTTTGTTTGAACTAAATTGTAGTAAGGATTATTCATTATTCATAAGCTGCTAATTTTAGGATAACATTTGACTTGTATTCACTACATACTAATGATACTATATATTGTGTACATAACAAGGCTCTTGTTTTATCGAGAAATTCATGTGTAAATATAATTAAATGTATATTATTTTAGCTGAACCATTATTTAATTTCCCTGTTTCTATTATGTCATGATTGTATATCTTAGTTCATTGCAAACCAAATTTTATGGAACAGAGTAGAGCTATAGCTATGATCTAATTTTCATTAATAGTAGTATTATTAGCAATACAACTAGTTAGGGTTGTCAAACGGATCAACTTGGTCTATTTAAGCCCGCCCCGTCGGACTAGCACGTTTTATTCACCGGCCATAAATTTTTAGTTCAGATTGTCTATAGTTAACCCAATAAGTTAAATGGGTTGACCTATTTATCCATTTATTTTATTTTTTGGTAGAAAATATTATTTTTAGAAAAAAAAAAAACTAATTTTTTAAAAAAAAAAGCGAAAAGAAAATAAATAGGCTGGCCGTTTAGTCCGCAGGTTAGTCCGTTTAATCTTCTATCTTTTTTTTATTAGTTGAGCTCAGCATGTTTAACTCGAAATTTAAACGAGCTTAATTTTAGAGACAAAATCTACCCTTTGAACGAATAAATGAGCTGATCCTATGGATTTAATTTATTTTGACGACCCTACAATTAGTCAACTACTATTTAATAAAAAAATGAACAATTATTATAATAATTTAAAGTTTCCATCTAATACAAAGTTATTGTACAAACTTACACAAAAAGCATACAACTATTTTACAAAGAAAGAACAAGATGAATTCTTTAGGAGTAACTTTTTTTGTGAATTATTTTAGAGTCCAAATCCAGCTAATCTTCCAAGAATGCCATGTTTATATGGCAAGTAAGTCTTCTTCTTCATATCCTCAGATTCAGCTCTCTTCATTGCATAGTGCAACTCATGTGGTGACACGTGTCCCTTCTTTCTAGAAGAAGAATCTATGGATCTAAAGCTTGATGTTTTGTTAATACTCTTGTTATAGAGAATGTTCTTGAATTGATCCTTTGTTGAAGCTCTTCCTTCAGAGGCACTTCGGAACAACAACAAGTCTTTTATGCTCCATCTTTTTGATGATGAACCACCCTTGTTGTTGTTATTGGAGGATGATGATGATGATGCTAAGATTGATGAGGATTCTAGTTTGTTGGTCAAAGGTGGTTGTTGTTGTTGTTCTTGAAATGGTGTTCTATATGGTGAGTGTGATCTTGTGATCCTTCTACCTGAATTTGATGAAGACAATGTTGATGATGATGCAGGGGTTCTGTCTCTTCCTCTTCTCTGTTGAGTTTCTGAACAAGTGGAAAACTAATTAGATTCAATAACAACAATAATATAGGTCTTAATACATGTTTTATTGAAATTGGGTGGATTTAATTCAATTTCAAAAACTAATAACTAATTAGAAATATATAATCTCTTAAAGGTGAAAACTCAGGTGAAGTCGACTTCACGTGAAATTGATACATGAGAGCCGTTAGATGATTTGACTGATTTGACTAAATTTTCATCCAACGGCTCTCAAGTATCAACTTCATATGAAGTCGACTTCACCTGAGTTTTCACCTCTCTTAAAACCAAGAGTTGATCACAAAGTCAGTTTCATTTTCTTGCTTCATTAATAATTTAAAAGCACTAATGATTAGTAATTACTTTCCTAGAATAAATTTTTTAAAAGAAAACTATCTTTTTTTTTCAAAAATATAATCCATTAATTAACATACCTTGATGAGACTCATTAGCCTCCTTTTTCTTTGAGAAAGCTTTGAATAATATGTTTCTTTCTTTTTCTTCTTCTTCTTTTTCATGAGTTTTTATGAACAATTCATTGCCCTTAGGCTCCAAAAGCTTGATCTTGCCACCATCAAAAAGTTCCTCGGCCGAACGAGAAGGTTTCTCCGATTCGCGACTCACAAAAAATGCAAAACCTTCGTCGTCATCTTCGCCGTCATCGTCGTCTTCATTATTATTAGTAGTAATACCTTGTTGAAAATGCATTGCTGAAGAGGAAGAGGAAGAAGAAGCATCATGAATAGTAGAAGAGAAGTATTCATGAAAATCAGCATATAACTCAGAAACCCTAGATGGACTTGTTGGTGCACTCAAGTAGTATTCTCCAAAACGTTTTGGTGAAGAAGGTGCACTCAAATATGGTGAACTCATTGTCCCACTAAATTCAAAATTATCCATACTTGAAGAATTTTGCACCATCACTTCCATGTCTTTTTTTTTCTCTTGTCTTGGATATGCTTTATGCCTAAATTAGGTTTAGGTCATGGTTGTATATTATATATATATAGTTATATAAACACATGTGGAGGGAAGGTGGGAGGAAATAGCTATTCTTGTTTCTCAATTGTGTACTATTCAATGATTATG
>NC_029790.2:136183947-136195494 GCF_000816755.2 Arachis ipaensis | reverse complement strand
CATCAATACATGGATATTCAATCAATGATATGATATAAAATAAAATAAAATAAAATAAAATAAAATAAAATACTATTTATCACCACATGTTCTCCTCATATAAGAAATATCTATTAAGTTTATTTGGAGATCAATTAATTTTTTTGGTTTTTTTATGGTGGAAACTCAGGTGCAGTCGACTTCACGTGAAGTTGATACCTGAGAGCTGTTAAATGATTTGACTGATTTGACTAAATTTTTATCTAACAGTTCTCAAGTATCAACTTTACGTAAAATCGACTTCACCTGAATTTTTACCCTTTTTTTATTGTGGATATTTTGTTTGTGCTTCCAAATTAATTATTAAAAAATTTGAGACATCAATTTAATTCTAATTTGAGTTAATATCCAAATTTCTTTTAATTTTCTTGATTGACTAAAAATAAAATTATCTTTCAAGAACTAAATTAACATTACTATTTTTTTTTTGAAATTTTTGTTATGACCAATTTGAGATTTTAGTCTAGATACTTATTTCACATGTGTTATAATTAGTTCTGTGGGCTAATTCTATTTTTCAAATTATATTTTCCTTATTATTCTCAAATATAGCATATAATAACTAAGTACCAGTTGGAAGAATAAGATGGGAAATGGATTGATGAAGAAGTAGATTATTTATTTATTTATTTTGTTGACCAAAATTATTGGCATAGATAATATAATTAATTATTAACTCGTTGTGGGATAGTTAAGAGAAGCCGCCTTCTATTACCATTATTGCATTAGATTTCATTTATCATTTTATGTCAAAGTCATAATATGTTAGCCTGTGTTTAAGTGTGAATAGAAAATCAATCAAACAATCGTCTTATAAGAAAAGTAAAACTATCAACAATACAACTTGCTTGTTGTCCCACAAGGGTGATTATTAAAATTAAATACATGCTTGGAAATAAATAAATAATACATAACTTGTATACAATAAACTTATCTATTTAGCACATATATTAGGGCGGGGCTAAAATATTATATATTATTGAAAGGGATATAATATATTTAAGTGCACGCTTCAAAAAATAAATTAAATGAACTTAAATCAACTAATTTGTATATGACAAATATGTATATACATTTCAAACATAATATATAAGTACACATACGTATACATGTAGATATGTGTAGCAAATAAGTCATCATCATCCACTTGCTACACAAGGCAAATCTGGGTGTTATATATTAATTAGATTACCTTTAACTTGGTCAATTTCAAGCTGCCATTATATAATATGTTATCATATGTATACCTATAATCTAGAAGAACCATGCCAAGTCAACATAAATTTTAGTAACCAAGCAATAAAAATGACAATATTATTCGAATTTGTGGATATTCATTCCATTCTTATTTATTTGGATGGATTTTTAGCAAAATAAAATCTTAAATTGGATGAAATTGAATTTAGGTCATTTTTGTCTTATATATATATATAATTTTAATATATATTATATGTAATATATATAAAATAATTATTAAAATAATTAATAATATTGTATCATATTTAAATTTTTATTTTAATTTATGTTATGTATGTAATGATGATTATATAAATTTTAATCTTCGCAAAATGTGTTATGGCAGTTTAATCAAATGACATAATTAGATGTTCTGTAATTTAATAATAATTTTTTTTAAAACCGATATTATTTCAAAAAAAAAAATGCGACAATTTTTTATCTTTCACTATTTGCAACAATTTTTATATGGTGGAAACTCAGGTGCAGTCGACTTCACGTGAAGTTGATACCTGAGAGCCATTAGATGATTTAATTGATTTGACTAAATTTTCATCTAATGGCTTTCATGTATCAACTTCACGTAAAGTCGACTTCACCTGAATTTTCACTTTTTTATATATGTTATGCTAATTTCTGAGATTTATATTTGAAATTGTGAGAGTTTTAAACTCCTACGAATTACATATCCTAAAATCAATTATTTTAACTATAGCCTCGTTGGAATACTTATCCTTTAATTTAATTAATTAGTAGTTTAGTTAGTTATCACCATATTTATGTATTTACATATGTGTGGCATTGAACTGATATTGTAAAGTGAAACACATGCTAAGAAATAATATACAAATTAAATATGGCAGTATATACATATCATTTTGCTACTTTAATTGGGCACCGTTTGTGCGTTGTAATACCCACTAAAGATCAAAAGCAAAATACACATATAATTGCCCCACAAAAAGAAAAATAATCCATCTAGGTCTCTTTAATTAAAAAAAAATGATCTATCCGTATCTCTTTACATTATTTTAAATTACTATATATTCAGGAGTTCCAAGATGTATAGCCTCATCATCCAAATACCCTAAAACAAAAGACGGCATTATTGTATAACTAGCTAAATTTTTTCCATCACAAGAAAAAAATATAAATATATATTATTTGTTTGGTAGAGATGGCAATGAGACAAATAGAAACAGGTTTTTAATGTGCACATAAATTATTCTTCCTTAAAATGTAAAATAATAAAAAGATAAAAAAAATATTTGAAACATTTTGTTAATGTTACAAGTGTGAGAAGTGTTAAAGTTAGTCCCACATCAAAGAAAACAAGGAAAAGTGAGGAGTTTATAAGATGAGAGACTCATTAATTTTTTATCTTAAAATTTTGAGTTGAATATAATGTCTTCTCATCTTATGTTATTTTACTTGAAAATCGTGAAAAAAGACTTTTTTTAAATATAGTATTACTCAATTTAACAGGATAAGAATTATTTTGCTAGAGTAAACTAATAAATCAATCAACCCAATTTGATATCATGACTTATCGTCTCTTCAAAATATGACATTGAATATATATTAATTAAAAAAAAGGTTTTATATGGAAGTTACGTTATCGTTGTATTGATTTGTTTATATGCTATAATTATTCATTTTAAAATTATTTTTAAAGAACTCAAAGAAACATGTTAATGTCTCGTTAGACTTGTTCCCCATGGGCTTCTAGAATTACTTGACGCGGTACTTGTGCAAGGTAAACACTATAAATTTGGATCGAAAATAAAAAAAAAAAAAAAACAAAGAAAAATAATACAAAATTATAACTACGACCATACATGAAGAATGGAAAAGAGTATCCCTAGTGAGATAATTAAAGAAGGGATAAGTATGGTTTTCGTCCTAAAAGTTTAGCGTCAGAATTGAAACTGTCTATCATGTAATTTTTTATTTAGAATCGTTCTTAATGTTTTTTTTTCTATTAAAATTGTTCTTTTTATTTAAATTTTTAATTTAATTTCTAAACTACCCCTGCTTTAAAATTAGATGAGGGACGGTTTCGATTTTCAGTCTCAACGTTAGGGACAAAATAATACTTATCCCTTTTTTTAAAGCAGGGGTAGTTTATAAATTAAATTAAAAATTTAAATAAAAAGGACGATTTTAATACGAAAAAAAATGTTAAGGACAATTCTAAATCGAAAATTAGATGAGGAACGATTTCGATTCTGACGTTAAACTTTTGAAACCCTATAACTTTAACTTGCAATATAAAATTCTAAAGACAATGAGGTACTTCATACCAAACACTAAAATCCAACATGATAATAGTAAAAAAGTATTACAACTACTATTCCACTAGTGACTTTGGAATTCTTCATGTCAAAGCAAAGTGAAATCTCATTTGGAGTATTCACACACCAAACACATTTTTCTCTAGAAGGTTGTTCTTTGAATTATCAAGTGTAATATTATTTGATGTAAGTAAAAATATTTTATTATTTTTCAAATTATGTTTTGTTTATTTATTGGTTAGTGAGATTTCAAAATATTTTTTGTTTATTTAGGGTGAAAGTTGGCCAGGCTATCTAAGAGGATGTCACTGTTTCAGTGTTTTGGTTTGTTTTATTAAATAGATTATATTTGATTTTTTTTTAAATGAATACTAACTAAATAGATCAGATCATACTACAAGAAACATCGTTAAAATCGACGGCCAAATCGATAACTAGGCCGTCGATAATATTAAAATTCGACGGCAAAATGGACGGCGAAAGTGGTCGCTATTAAACTTATTGGTTTTTCAAAATTCTAATAAAATCGACGGCTAACTAGCCGTCGATAATAATTTAATAAAATCGACATACTTTCCGTCTGTAATATGGGTGTGAGAAGGTGATTGAAGATGGAAAAGCTTACCAGAATGCAGGTTCCATGGTGATCTGATCACAGGGAAGCTAGATGCGGTTTTTCTTCAAGGGATAGCCCACGGGAGTGCAGCAGAGGAAGGGATTGATTAATGGGCGATACGTCTTTTTGTTTTTGATATGTTGGTTGAGAATTTATGGATGTTGTTAATGAGAATTGAATCCTTAAATTCGACTTGGTAGTATTCAAGTGGAGGAGTTATTATTAGGAAATTACTTTGCTTATCCTAATGTTTGGAAAACTTAAATTGATATTCCCCTTAAATTGATTACCAAAATGTGTTGGGAATGTCTCGTTTAGAATAGGAAAAATTTGTATAGGTCCCTTTAATTGAATCACATTTGATCTAAAAACAAATTTCTTTTGAAAATTATTATCCCAAGCACTGAATTTTTTTAATAGAAGTTGTTAACCAAATAAATTTTGTAAATTATTTATTTTTAAAACGAAATTGTATTGAAACTAATTTATTTGTTATATAGTGTTAGTTATCAAGAAATCCAGTACTCAAGTGAATTGAAATTTTTAATTTAAGTAATAAGGTGTGTTAAACCAGTCATATTGTTTTCATGCATTGATTTGGTTAGTAACAAACAATAAAGAATTTAATTTTACAAGGATAATTAAATTTTTTTGACATTTAATTTAACTCATATAGGGTGTTTCAACTAGTAATATTTTATATTAGGATTAATTTCGTTAATAACAAACATTGAAGAATTTAATTTTACAAGGAAATACTAGTAGTTATCTATAAATCCACTAATCAAAGGAATTCGAAATTTTAATTTAAGTCATAAACTGTGTTTCAACAAGTTTTTTTTCTAGCTTTAATTTGGTTAATAACAAACATTGAAGAATTTAATTTTCCAAGAAAATTAAATGTTTTTGAAGGAAAAATAATTTTTTTGAGGTTTTTATAAACTGCAAGCATTGATGAAGGGGGATTTACAGGGAGTTAGGTTTGGGATAGAAGGGAATATGTGTTGAAGAGTATTAAAAACACAATGTTTTAATACTAAATTTAAAATTTATTTTTTTTATATCTCAAAAGCGTGCAACTTAAGTACCCTTTTCAATATCCGTGTTCTTTCATATAACACTCCTCCTTGTAACCCTAAGAAACACACGTTGCTGCTGAAGGTTTCGACTCCAAGATCTTCAACCCCGCGAAAATGCCGACCAAGGTAAACGTCTATGCTAACTCTTCTCCTGATAGCGATCAGTAGTTTTCACCATCTTCATTGAATGTGCATTCAATAAAAATTTAATGGCAATAAAATCAATAAAAACAACTTAAGATTTTTTGAAAGGAACCAGTGAAGGATTTGGGTTCCGCATTTGTTCATCTGAAAATGATTATTTTGCATTTAGATTTGCTTAAGATTGTTCTGTTAACGATTCAAAAGTTCACGATATCCACCTGTTTCATGAAATGGAAGTTGCACTGTTTGTGAAAAAATTGAACCACTTTCTTTACAATAAGAAAAAGATGCATCTGTGTAGATTTTGAACCGTAAGTTTCACTTGTATGAGGTTTTTATCATGAACTCTGAGTTGATTCGATTGTGGCCATGAACTCTGTTTTACAGTTGCCATAGATGACGTCTTCCAGGGACAAGGGTAAGAGAAAGCTACATATCGATCAGGGTAACACGAAGAACTACAAGTTGAGATTTCTGAAGCCAGTAATAAGGCCATCAATGTTCAAACTGGTAAATCACCTCCCTATACTACAAACCTTTGAATTCAAACATTATGTGATGCTATCGATGTTTTAACCGAAATTGACTTCTGTGTAACAGTCATTACCAAAAACTCCGAATGACCTCCCAAACCATACCCCGTTCCTGGACCTGGTTGTGCCTGACGGAAGGAACAACCCCTTTCGGTACTTTTGGTCGACAATTCAAAATGGCAAAATTGCCTTGACGCGGGGCTGGCAGGAGTTCTACCAGACGTACAAAATCAATCTGGACTCCATGCTTTATTTCAAACACAAAGGAAACTCTAATTTCCAAGTCTGGATATTTGATTTTGGTGGCATTGATAATTCATAACAACTCCGTGATCCGGAAGAACCACCATATGTAAGGACTGGTAACTTTCAAATTGTAAAGTATATCAACACCCCTCCTTCAGCCAGGGATAAAGCTGTTGCCGCTAAGGTATCTACCAAGTGGCCCTTTTTTGTGATGGACCTAACTGCTCGCATGATGTCGTCTCAACTGTTGGTAAGCGTATACTTGTTGCAACCTGTTGTTTAAAATATTTTTTTACTAAAGAAGCATTAATTTAGCTGATACTTACTGAAATATCTTGTGTTAAAATCAGCCCAATGTCCTTCATCTTAGTCACTTCACTGACCAGAGGTACACTATCATCCTTACGCACGGCTACATAGAGGTTAAAGCTACATACACAAGGTACAGTGAAAAAAGGGACGGTAGCTTCGGCGTTATTTCTGGAGGATGGGAAAATTTTGCTTCATTGTGCAACTTCAAGCCAAGTGGTGTGGGGTCTTCGAGGTGATATCCACTGAGCCAGTCATGATCATCCAGGTTTGATGCAGATAGGATGCCTTAGCACGAGGAACAGAAGGCGTTATATGCCTGTGTTTGACATGTTTATCCATCAATGATGATAAAACTTTTCCCATAGTTTTAGGAAGTATGAAACTTAATTATCTGTTAGTTGGTTGTTGAAGATAAAACTTAAGTGGAGAGATGTTCCTGATGGAAGGTGGGTTAAACGTGATCCAATTGTGTGGAGAGATCCCTGACCTGTGAGCTTCGCCACCTCATGCGCTAATGAGTTTGCCTCTCTGGGTACCCAGGTAAAACCATAACTTGGAATCCCTCTAGCTAAATGTAATATGTCTTCTAGTATAACTTGAATCTCTGCAATTGATGCATGTGACTTTAGTGCCTGGATGAGCATCTGATTATCAGATTCTATGATAACTTTCTGCATTTGGAAATTCTGTGACATAATTAAAGCTGCCCTAACCACTAATGCCTCCGCAGCTAATGGCGACTACGGGGGAGTTAATTCCTGAGAGAAGGGTTCCGTTGTGGTCTCTGAACACCACTGCCGTAGCTCCCAAAGTTTGTGCTTCAACAAATGCTGCATCAACGTTGCACTTGATCCAACCTTCCAGTGGCGGTCTCCAGGTAACCTTGCTGCCTGTTCTTGTTACATTAGTTGAAACCATTGCTGGTACCTCTGTGATTTCCAAAAATTCCAATTCCATTAGTTTAGCTTTGCGAATCACCATTATAGGATTAGGATTGGTCTTCTGATATACTGCTAGATTTCTCGCTTTCCATATCTCCCAAACTAAAAAACCAACTTTACTGTTGTAAAGATCGTAATTAACCCTTGCATTCAGCCTTATATTTCCTAGAAGATCCATCATCCACTTCCCAAAAGAAGAAACTGTTAGGGCCGTAGGACAGCATTGAATTTGGGCCCCAAACCAAGCTGCCCTTGTCTAAGGACATAATAGCAAAGTATGCTCAGTGGACTCTGGTTCCTACAAACAAATAGGACACATAGGGGTGTTAGTTATTCTTTTACTAAAAAGATTTTCAAAAACAGGTAGTATGTTATGTGAAGCCGGCCATAAAAAGGTTCTGATTTTCTGAGGAACTCTTAGTTTCCAAATTTGCTGCCATAAGTGTTTTAGGTCTTCACTGGTAGACGGGTTATTATTATCGAAGCTCCTTTCATTCCTAGCAATATGATATCCCGTCTTGATAGTGTAAATGCCATCCGATCTGAAAGGCCAGCAGAACCTATCCTCCATTCCAAAAATACTTACTGTGGTTCTAATGATTTTATTGACCGAAGCTTCATCAAAATGCATCATTAACTTATTCATATTCCACCCCCCTCCTTCAAGAATCAGATCATTCACAAACTTAGAATTAAGGTTTCTAACGACAAGCTCCTTATCCATATTCATTACCCACTTATCTTCCAAAATTCTTACTCTCTCTCCATTCCCTTTCAACCATCTTCCATTTCTCAAAAGAAAATCCCTGCCATGAACAATACTTTTCCACATCTATGATGCTGCCCTTCCTACCTTAGCATCTTTAAAATCATTATTTGGAAAGTAGATAGCTTTTAGTACCTGAACCCAAATTGCATTAGGATTTTCCAATATTCTTCACGCTTGTTTTGTCAAATGTGCTATATTCTGACTATATAAATCCTTTAACCCAAAAACTCGATCCTTTTTACTAGCACATATCTTATCCCAACTCTTCCAATGAATACCTCTTTCCTTTCCTGAAGACGCCCACCAAAATTTGGCAATTTTCTTACTAACACGCTCACAAAAACCTTTAGGAAAAAGAATGACATTCATAGCATAGGAAGGTAAAGCTTGAATTATTGATGTGATGTGGACCTCTTTTCCAGATTGATTAAGGAGTTTTTGTTTCCAACCCCCTAGCTTATCTACCACTCGGTCCTCAATCCAACTGAGAGCACTACTCTTTGATCTTCCCCAGTGAGTTGGAAGGCCAAGATACTTACCTGGTTTATCCCAAGATGACAAACCCAAAATCTCTTCTATCTCTACTCTATTCCTAATTGGAATCCGGTTTCCAAACGTGATCCCATATTTGTCCAAGTTGATTTTCTGCCCTGAGACTTCAGTGTACATGTTCATAATGGTAATGAGCTGATAGATTTCTTCCTCATTATCTTTGGAGAAAATTATACAGTCATTAGCAAAAAGGAGGTGTGAAATAGCTGGTGCAGTAGGGGCGATTCTAACTCCCAAAATTCTGCCCTCTTCTTTAGCCTTATCCATAAGAATAGTGAAAACCTCAGCCACTATGATAAACAGGTACGGCGATAGGGGATCCCCTGCCTAAGACCCCTCTGCGGCTTAATGGTCGTTGACAAAATTCCATTAATATTAATCTTATAACTTACTTGGCTCACACATTTCATTAGCATCTTTATCCAATGCGGGTTAAAACCCGAAGGCTCTTAAAGTTGCTTCTAAGAATGACCACTCCATCCTATCATAAGCTTTATTCATATCAATCTTAATAGCTAAGTTCCTGGAGGCATACGTCCCTTTTCTATTCAAATCATAGAATATTTCCTGCACTATAACTAAGTTATCTTGAATCAGGCGTCCTCCCACAAAAGCACTCTGGATGGGGGATATGATCTTATCAATTATTTTCCTGAGCCTAATAACCAACACTCTAGAAATAATCTTATAAATAAAGTTGCAGCAGCTAATCGGCCTAAGCTGATTAAGGGTTTCTGGGTGATTAATCTTAGGAACCAAAACTATAAAGGTTTCTCCAACACTGCTTGGTAAATTTCCATCGTGAAAAAAACTCTTAACAACATCACAAACCTCTTTACCAACAACTGTCCAGTACTTTTGATAGAAGAGACCATTTAAACCGTCTGCTCCTGGTGCCTTAAGACTTCCTAGACTGAAAGTAGCCTCTTTGATTTTCTGATCTGTAATCTCCTTCATGAGCTCTTCATTCATATCCTCGGTCACTCTAACAGGAATATGGCGAATGCAAGCAGTCATATCTAAACACTCTGAAGCCTTAAAAAGACCCTGAAAGTGACCTACTGCTAGGTTGAGAATATCCCTTTCTCCACACACCCAATTTCCTGCAGAGTCTTTTAATCTCTCTATTCTATTTCTATCTCTTCTTTGGATGGTAGAGGCGTGGAAGAAGGATGTATTCTTGTCCCCAAATTTCAACCATTTTACCCTCGATCTCTGACCCCAATATTTCTCCTCTTGTCTCCACAATATGGTGATTTCCAATTTAAGTCTGTTAATCTCCTCTTGCTGAGTCTCTGAATAATCGGCTTCCTGCAATTGTTTGAGGCGAAGCTTTAAATTTCCTATTTCAACATCTGCCCTCTTAAAACTGACTCTACTCCATTTGATCAATTTTTTCTTACAATTTTGTGTCCTTCGATTCAAATTAGTCCAGTGATCAGCCCCAGGGTTGCCAGAACTGCCCCATCCTCTCCTAATAACAGTGTCGCAGTCAGCATGGTCCACCCAAAACGCCTCAAACTTAAAATTTTTCCTCCTTCTACCTCTAGGATTAACGTTGAGAACTAGAGGAGTATGATCCGAACTAATAGGTGGTAAGGCTGAGAGCATGGCATGTTGAAAAACTTTTCTCCATTCCCAGTTGACAAGAACCTTATTTAGCCTTTCCTTAGTAACACAACCATTCCTTGGATTGCTAAATCACGTGTATTTCATCCCTTGAAGGTCCAAATCCAAGAGAGCATTCTCATGTACAAAATTTCTAAAAGTTACAATCTGATTACTCGATTTAGGGTGTAGACCTGCCTTCTCATCTTATGAAATTACGTCATTAAAATCTCTAATCAACACTCTTGGCTGTGCCAAATTACTATTCACAAAAGTTAATTCCTTCCACAATCAGGATGACCATAAACAAAAGTAGCCTCCTAATCCATATCATTGTCATATATTTAATAACATGAAATAAGCTTGTCAATAACAAAATTTGTCTAGGCCCAGTCCAATTACACTAATCGAAGCTTAAAAAAAAACCGACGTATACGGTATACCAATGCTAATAGACAATAGCCTAAAATATTACTCTCTTAATTTTTAACATAAGACGAAGTTTAGATTCCCAAACCTACAAATGCATATTATTCTCCAAAGGTAACGGAAAGTATGATTGACATGTGCATCTACAATACTTCATCACTTTGAAAGCGAGAAATTAAAAGAAAAACTTAACAAACAATAGTAAATCTAAAGACATGTGATGATTTGGAAAAAAAAATTAAGTTTAATTTTATAGTACCTATAACTTGTGTCAATTTTTATTAATTTATTTTTTATTTTTAACTATTTTTAGTAAATTACACAAATACTTTTAGACACTATAACAATCACAAAAAAATTAAAGACGTGATGAATAATGGGCACATTGAAAGTTGTAGGAATTTTTTTTTTTGTTTCCCATGATATTTTTAATACGTCAAAAATTAATTCATTGCGGATCAAAATTTTATTTAAGGGTTTGTTACTGACCAATGATTATTGCATACGCGGGATTCGAATCCTAAATACTTACTTAAACAGACTAGTGAGTTAACTATTAGACCAACCCAACTTGATTAAAGTTGTAGGAACTCAGAACTAGAGATTGAACTATCCGCATCTATGTTAAGCATATTGACCTACAAAATCCGAGTGATGAATAAAAATTTTGATCATTATAGTATTTGTTTTCTAGGCAGTTGGCACACAACATATGGAGAAAGATGAAATAATTCAGCTTAGCTTTTTTC
>NC_029790.2:136177924-136183875 GCF_000816755.2 Arachis ipaensis | reverse complement strand
AGAAATAATTGAAGTTGTATGAAGTACATAGCGGTTGGTCCACATAATTAGAAAAAGATACCACAAGTCTTATTTTATTAGGTTGGTCGATTTCGGTTACATAGATCAAACAATACTATTGTATTCTGTTATGTATCATGTATATAATAGGTTTATTTATGCTTAGATATCTCTTAATTCATAATATAATGTTTTCCACAATTATTACTTGTATGTTAAGAGTTCGTGTTTTCTATACTAAATTTAAATTTTATATATTCCGTCGTAATTTATGTGTAAATTATTTACTTTTAAAATTTGTCTCTATAAATCTGACTTCTTAGTTAAATGTTCATTGCATTCTTCCATAAGAATGATGATGTCCTCGACAAAAAATGTACATTATATGAGGTTTTGATATGCTTAGCAAACACTTCCAAAGCTAATATGAAAATATACAGACATAAACAGTTAAAAACTGTTCTTCTTTTTGTGTGAGTGACATTGGCTTCCCTTTAAATGTATTATTATCTAAACTTTCACAATGTTAGTGTATATTTTTAGAAACAAAAGAAAAATTGGGTTGATATCTCCCACACATTAGGAGTGTGTGACATGGTCTTTTATGATCTGATTGAGTGAGCAGTTACAGTCTTACAGATGTCCTAAAAAGAACATGATAAAGGGTGGCAACTGGTGACCAATCAAGAGGGAAGGTGAAATGCATATTTATGGAACTGCAATTAGAGCACTTTATTGTGTCCAGTTCATTCATAAGAGAGAGGAGACAAAATGTGGACCAAAAATGGATGTGGCAAATTACTAGAGAATTTTGTTATCAATCTTATTTTGGATGTTGGACCACCCATGCATGTCCATCAACATTGGTAAATTCTTTCTATAATCTTCAGTACATGTGAATAGAGCATTGCTTCCACTGATTCACATGGAAGCAGGTTTCATTTAATATGCAACCAATACACTATTATAAACCTTCATCCTATAGGTTTTTCTCAAGTTATATGGCACTGCTTAAACCTTGATTTTTCTTTTTAAATTTTTAAATTTTGGTTAGGTTGTCTCTGTGTGATCTCAAGATCGTAAGTTTAAGTTGTGAAATTAGTTACTGATGTAATTATCAGGTTAGATTTCCTACATTATATACTTTGGATGCGATTCTTCTTCAGACCTGCGTTAACGCAAAATAAATGAAGTAAAATTTTTTTAAAAAAATTATTGTGTTGATCAGAATTCAGAATAGTTTATGACATTTTAATTTTTATATAACTATTTTATGGTATTGATGTGCAAACTCTCCCTATTTCTCTCTAATTCCTCTATCTTTCTATAATTATCTAATTTTCACATTTCTTTATTCCTATTCTGTTACATAATCATCCAAAATCCAAAAGAAGAAATGTATCCAGAATGAGAAGAAAAACATTATTCATCATTCTTTTATTTGTGTGATATACAGCTTGCATTGTATACAAAATTGAATGGCAGACATCAATAATAACAAAACAATATACAGAGAAATATATAAAGAAAACTATGTGCATAGCAAGTATCTAAAACTGAACTCGTATGGCATAATTTGTACAAATTGAGAGAGAGGTTCAGTTTTTCTTTCCTCAAGTAATTTGATTGCTTCTTTCCCCAATTCACTTGGTAATTGGAGACATATCCAATCCAATAACGATTCCAAGTCCTTTGCAAAATCAAGTAAATACCAATCAAGCAACTTTGGGATAGCAAATTTGGTTGTTGAGATTCCAAAAGTTGCTTGCAAATACTCTCTTTTAGCCACTTCTAGCTGGTTCTCAACTTGGGATGCTGTGTAAACTCTCACCTGCATTTCGCATGGTAAATAATAAAGCGACCGGTAGAATTGAGTCGGCCTAACTCATCCCTAAAAGAGACTCTAACAGCCAGTGTGATTGTTTTCACCCCTTTTCATCTGATTTAAGGGTGTATATACAAAAGATGCAAATCATGAATGGAACATTGCCTTAGCTATGAAGTTATAGAAAATCAAGAAAATACTTTGTAAAATAAACCAGTCATCTACTTACAGCAGGAGAGGACAAGGTACCACAAGAGAGAGCAAATGTCACCAAGGGTTCTGACAATTCCAGTGCAAACATGCTTCTTGCTGTCATTTCATGATTTTTCGCTCCCTTTGAGAACGTCTGCTTCAGAATTTAGCAGCAAGATAATGGTTAACTCTCTATTCTCATCTATAGAAAATCTAGTAAACTGTTAAGTGAACAAAGGACTTACAAATTTCCAATGGTAAGGAAGTCTTAAAATGAAATGCTCTATGGTTGTTGGATTCAGCATGTGCCCACCAACATTGATTGTTGCCTGTGTAACAAGAAAAACCTGGTAAAATCTTGAGCAAAACATGTTTTGTGCTTGTTTCAAACTTCTGTTTAAAGTGGTTTTACAACTAAAATCTTTTGTATGAAAAGAAAAAAGCTGAAAACTGATTGACCTAAGAAGCTACAATTTTCGGCTTTTACAAAGGCTAAGAACATGATTGTTTCAAATATTCTGATTATTTTCGAGAAAATAAGAAGAAACAAACACACTCCCAATCCAACAAACAAAATACATGGCCATTCTAACCATAGGAAACAAAATTCTCTTAGTAGTCCATACCTTCTGCATCAATGTAACAACCGTTTCTGGAGACTCTGGTGTGCCACTCTCTATGAATGCCTGACGAATGAGATAAGCTTAAAGATAATACTAAATAATATTAATATGTCTTAGTATATAACAAAATTATATGTAAATATGGTCATAATGAACATAATTGACACACATACATTCATCATACAGGAGTTATAAATGTTGATCCAGAATGCAAGCTTCTCTTGATGGTTAAGTTTCTCTAAGTTGACAGAGGCAAGTTTCCTAAATAAAAGTCTGCAAAAATTTCCAAGAAATAAGAATACTTTAGCTTTGAATAAACACAAATAACAACTAGTTTGTGTCATCTAAGTGTAAACTATATCTAGTTTGAATAGAACATTACATACTTCAATCTATGTTGTAAAAACAAAGTGTTTGCTGTTCGATTTGGATTGAAAGATTTCGCATCAACTGCACATAACTGCTTGTATGGACCGATATCACGCTGTCCAAATTCCAAACAGACACCATATGGATCCCAAACTTCAGTCCCTTCGACACAGTTTTGGCGTGTTAGTGTGTTACCTGCAGAGCATGGATTCTTCACAGCACTCATTCTCAAGAGAATGCTTGATAAGCACTTCAGAATATTCTCAGAGATTTTATTTGGGCTATCAGATTCTGGTAGTGGCCTTTTGTGTGGACTAGGATTTCTTAGTTCCGCAATTTTTTGGTCATTTACCCTTGTTTCTTGCTGCACAATTAAGAAAATTCACATTCATTGTCCTAAAAAAAATATCCAGTTTTTCACCTATTATCCCTAAGATTCAAACAACTGAGAATTATTTATGAACATCACATACCTGCCTTTTTGGAGTATCCAAACTTTTTTGTAGTGATTTATTGTCAATGGAAAGCTTCTTGATTGGAGGTTTATTTGTTTGGTTTGAAGATTGCTTCCTACTCTTGGAAGAATTGGTACATGACTGATTCTCTTTTCCTTTTCTATCCTCTATCATATGCCAAAGCCAACACAACATTCGCAAGAAAATAAGGGACTAAACTCTTTTTCGGTACGAAGTGAGATTAAACAAATGTGTGCACAAATATAAGCAAATTAGCTTGGTTCTTCCTTTGTAGAATTGATTCTGTTATAACTGATTTTGAAGTAAAGTGATTTGGATAAAAAAGTAAAAAAGTTTTCACTTCTACCATCCCCAGAATCAATTCTGGAAGCTATAAATGATTTTGGAAGTGAACAACCAAAAATCATTTTAAAAAACTAAATAATCAAAATTCCAGCCTCTGGAATTGATTCTAACCGAGTTCAATGTGTTTCCAAAGTCCAAACATTATGGTAAATTGTTCACCTGGAACAGTTGCAGATGTTGCTGGATTACCAGATTTCTGTGAAAAATGCTTCAATGTATCCAATTTTGGAGTATCCATTGTTGGATTTGGATTGTTTGGATGAGCTGAATGCTCCATTTTCCTCTTAGAAGAAGACATGTAAACAGCTTCTTGGTACAAGTCTTGCCTGAAATGCACAACCTGCTTTTCAAGGCTAACAATCTCCTCTTCCAAAACTGCTACTTCCGCGAGAAGTGCCAGTATCTATTTTTTTTTTTTTCAAGATTTCAAAATCAAGATTAGTCCAATCCAGTATGCTCCAACACCATTGGTTTTGACACCCCCCAAAAACAACATTCAAAAATCACATTTTTGTCCCCCTTAATCTATTCCTCATTGAGGACTTTTGTCAAATAGTTATGCTGCATTTTCAGTAAAAGCAATAAAACTGGATTGAGAATTTGAGATTTATACTAACATATGGAGGAAGATAAGGAGGAAGCCTAGGCAATGCTCCCAAAGGTCTATTAAAAGCTCTTTCCAATGCCCTATGAATGTTCTCTTCATTCCTTAGCTTCTTCTTCAAACTATCTACCTGTAAAAGAAAATAAAAAATCACTACTAAGTAGTTTTGTCGGTTACATGAATCCAACGACGCCACAGTGTCCGAAACAAAGTAAGCAAAGAATGGAACATTTACATCTTGTTGCAATGCTAGTTTTCTTTCTCTGCTTATGGATTTTCTTCCACCTTTTGTTGTTGCTGCATTTCTCAAATTTCCCTGCATCCCCACCTCCCTTTTTCTCTGTTTTTTTCATTCAAAAGCCTATAAAAGAGGTTAGAATCAAAATCAATCCACCAATCCCAAAATTAAATTGAAAAAAAAAAATTTTTTTTTCTTTCTTGGCAGTGTGTAGTGTCATTGAATTGTGATGAAAGCTGTTAACTTTATTAGTTCTGTTTTCTCAATCATAACATATGACACATGAATTGTAC
This sequence comes from Arachis ipaensis, assembly GCF_000816755.2. Taxonomy (NCBI): domain Eukaryota; kingdom Viridiplantae; phylum Streptophyta; class Magnoliopsida; order Fabales; family Fabaceae; genus Arachis; species Arachis ipaensis. Next base: position 136,178,910 of record NC_029790.2, on the reverse strand, counting down.
TATGTCCTGATAATAAGTTCTGACTTTTTAGCAAATTTAATAATAATAATTATTATTATTCCTTTTTTGAAACCAATACACTTTAATAAACACAATTGTCAACTCTCATGGACATTATTGCATAGCAACTAAGAGAAAATTCAATGAAAGAACAAACCTTTTTCAATGATCCTCCAGGTGAAGAATGAAACTTGACAAGAATTGCAGCATTATATATCATCTGAAGAAGGTTTCATTCATCACTTGAATACACAATCAATATTTTTAAGAAGTACATAGCAGCAGCAGTAGTAACTTGAAGAAACTTAAAGAAGTATTGAACTTCATGAACCAACCAACTACCAGGGAAAAAAAAAAAAGAGAAGATTTTGTGTGTGTGTATATATGTTGAAGTTGATCCAATTTGGATGAAAAGAAATTATATTAATAAAGAAATAAATAGCAAGTGTTGCTGAGGTTGGAGAAGATGAAGAGTTAAAGACATAGATTGAAGGATACTGTCTCCAATCACATAATAAAGCCTTACAAGGAGTCATGTTAAGTGGTTAATAGTTAAAATAGTTTTTTTAACCAACATGTTGCTAGTAGTTTTAAAAATTGTTTACCTTTGAATTTTTTTGATAAAAATGTATAAAATAATGACTTTTTTTTTATAAAACAGTGTAAATTAATTTTATCTTCAAATCATGTTGATTAACTATATTCATTGTGTATAAACAAATTTTGATTCGTCGAATAATTAGTTTATTTGTCTTTGTAAACAAATTTTGGAATTTAAATTCTATTTTAGATAACTAATTTGGGTTAGTCGAGTAGTTAACTTTCTGGTATGCTTAAAAAGTGTTGGAGTTTAAATCTTGTCTTATGTATACAGTAACCCATTAGCTAGTAGTACACTCTTAAATAGAACTCAAATCTATAGCAAATTAATTCTTGACCTGTTGAATTAGAGAATATTGTAGATAACAAAAAAAAATTTAATATAT
>NC_029790.2:136173001-136177769 GCF_000816755.2 Arachis ipaensis | reverse complement strand
TACTAATACTTTTAATTAAATATTTTTTTTCAAATCTTATAAAGTGGATTTTTTTTTCTTATGAACGTCTTTCTTGATTCATTTGATATTAATTCTCTTTGTTTTAACTACTATAATTAAGAGATCTTTTGTAGCTATGAATATTGGAAGAATAACTAGTCACCAAAAAAATATTGGAAGAATAACTAAGAAACAAAATAACAGATGAATTTCTTACTAGTTGTCTTTTAATTATATTAAAAAGGAAATTGCTAAAAAATTTGATACAGACCGATGAATTTTATGATACAAAGAATCAACCATTTTATTAATAAAAAGTACATACATATTTTTTATTCTTTAAAATATATTCTCTATCGATATATTTTTGTAATACATTTTACATTATATAATTTTTTAATATTATATATATTATTAGCTCTCCATACTAATATTTCTGGATCTGTTCTTGGCTACACTGATTAAAAAAAATCTTAGAAATTGATTAAATATATTATTATTATTTAATTATTACTCGTTTAGTGTCCCCCCATCGAAGACCACATGACATTGACTCCAAAATACTAGCCGACATTAATTATTAGACATATCTTTTCTTTATCTGTTAATTAAGAAGGGGTTTATTTATACTAATTAATGTGTTAGTCCAGCTAATCTTAGCAAGTCATCGCCGTCAAGCTCTTGAAAACTTGAAAGCACTCTTTTGCTAAGAGAAGGTATATGTTAGGTAGATAAAAAAAAACCGTCAGAACTTATTTTATTTAATATTAATTAATTATCACAACAATTAATGAATACTAAATAAGGTAAATTATGGCTATTTTTTACTGATTTTTTTTTATTACCAAACATTTTCTATATCATAATATATACCTTTTAATGTTAGGGCTTTATATGTATATACAGATAAAATATTCGATTTAGTCTCTAAAATTACACTCAAATTTCAATTTAGTTTTTGAAGTTTCAATTGTCTTAATTTATTGTCTAAATTTTTTAAATTTTAATCACGTTAGTCTTTGCGATAGTTTTCATCATAGAGTCAATTGAAAAATTTAGGAACTAAATTGAGGCAATTAAAACTTAGCTTTAATGACTAAATTGAGACTCAAGTGTAACTTCAGAGACCAAAGACTTCAATAACTAATTCTAAATTACAGAACAAACTTGAATTAATATTTAATACATATAGTTAATTTATGCTTATTAATTTTTTGATAAATTCCCTAAAATCTCTTAAAGTTAAACAATATACTAAATTATATTCATTCTCTATTTGACTATTTGTGATAGCATATATGATATAATGTTCTCTAGAATTTGTGACTTTGATGTTATTGTATTTTATGGATGTGACGCTGGAATTTTTTATAAACATCAAGGTATTTAGCTTGTTCCGAAATTGTTTGTTTATTTTAAATTTGTGTCTTCTTTATAGAAAGTCAACATTAATTATCATTGCCTTAATCAACCATTTTTACTTAAAAAACAAATACAAAGTACTCTGTTCATTAAAGACCTATAAAACACAATAGTGGAAACAATGGGATGATAAATTGACAAAATTATGGCTCAATATTTTTCTATTCTAATCTATTTATCATCAATTGAACCAACCAATTTTAACTAGACATTAAAATAAAGTTGAATTATTGGAACACACTCTTGCTACACTGTACTAATTATAGTAAATCACATGGCTGAAAAGAAGAAAAATATAGTAGCTAGAATCATTCTAAAAATATTGGGGGCATAAATTAAATAGGTGGTACCAACTAACTATAAATATACCAATATATATGTTGTATTCTCTTAATCATCTTCTTAATTATTCTCTCCTAAATATAATTATTTATGTAATTTTTTTATTCGTTTAAAATTTTGAAATAAATGATCTTTTAACCTCTTTATTTCTAAATAAGTTAAACGTTAATAACATTAACTATTTGTTATCTTGAACACATATATAAATAAAAAAAAACAAAAAACAAAATTTTCCTTATTTAAAAGTTAGGTAGTACATATTTATGATGATAGTTTATATTATTAGTATTATTCTTCCCTAACTACTCAATAATTAATGTATAGAATAGAGTAGTAAAAATCATTTGAGATATAAAATGGTGGTTAATTAAGCAAAAATCATGACTAATTAAAAATGTACCATTTTTCTTAGTACATTCGTAATAAAAATTATTATTAGAGATATAATTATTTATATTTTTTATTAATTTAAATTTTAAAAAAAAATAGTATCATGACAAAAATATCATTACCACAGTTATTTTAGAGTTTAACTACAATTTTTTCTGTGACTAAGCTAAAACCCATATTTTTGGTAGTGTATGGGAATAATAATATATACATGTATTATAAATTTTGGAAGGCATCATATATAAGAAACATAATAACCAATAGATTACTTTTTAGATCAATCTTAATTAAAAAAATATTTTTCATCTGAAAAATGGCAATAATAATAAATAAATATATAAATAAATAAAACAGAGTAGATAATATACGGGTATCTCTTAAAGTAAGGTGATATATATACATGCATTGATGCATATATATAGTATATGCAATATTACTTATTTATTTGCAAAAGTGTATAAAAATATCTTCTATATTTATTTATGTTATACAACATTATTTGTCACTACTCTTACCCTTCATATATTTTAGGATGATGCTAAATATATATCTTTATATGACAATGAATACATTTTTTATAGATGATAAATAAAAATACCTTTAATTCTTCTTGAATTAATTATAAATAATTAAGGGTATTTTTGTCAATTAACTATAAAAAGCATGTCCCTAACAATATAAAGCATATCCTTAACTTGAGACTATGTAAGTATAGATAATATTACTTAACATGCATTAATTAAGGGGAGATTATTAGTGTAATTTTTACCTAGTTAAAAAATGTTTTCTTTATTCCTAATCAAACTTTGAACTAGATGCCTATTAATTTTGCCTTCAAAAAGCCAAACTTACCAAGGAATACATAATTAAAAACATTAATAATGAAGATAACATAATTAAAAAATAAGTTATGGCAACAAAATATAACAATATAAAAAGTAGTTAATGTTTGTGTCAGCTTAATTGTCCATGTCTATTGAAAAGAGCTTTGTAACCAACAGTGATAGCCTCCAAGATTTAAGGAAAAGGACAACAATGGAAGATCTTATAAAAACAAGCAAAACTCCATTGCTTAGGTAACATGTTATCTTGTGCAGTTCTCAAAAAACTATTAATTATTTTATTTATTTATTTTTCCATAATAAGTTAAAACTAACAACTTGAAGAGGCTCTTTCTTTGGATTCTTTAACAGAAGTGATTAAAAGGTGATGTGGTTGCTTTATTTTCCCTTTAGGTTTTTGACTTTTTTCACCATGGATCAATTATACATGATGCATTCTCACATTTGGTTTTGCTTTTACCTTTTACTTCCTCCCCTACTTTTTGCCATCATAAAAATAATAATAATTATCACAATATCATTTTTTCTAAAAAATTAAGTTGATAAAAAAAACCATAAATTATTATGTCTTTAATATTTTTCTTCAAATAAAAATATTTTTTGAGTTTGTGCATTATCAAATTAAACTAGTATAAATATTATTTTTATTCCAAAACTATGTCCTTTAATTTCTGTGTTCCATACCATTCATCATGATTAAAGGTAAACTATAACTCAGCTAGTTCTTATTATTTACTAAAAATACACAATTATTATTATTGCTTTTCTCTGTTATTAGATGGAGCCATTTATAGAATCAAATATGCATAATTATGTAACAAATATTATTTTGGATAAATTACAATCATCATCTATCACCATGCTGATTACATGGTATATCTTGCACAGTTTTTCTTTTTTTTTTTTAAATAAATACAAAAAAAATGTTATGTATATGCTCATATTTCTGAAAAATATGTTAATATCACATTTAAAATATAAAGTAATAATATTATATAACTTAAATTTCAATAAAACAGCATATAACTTAAAAATAAATAAGTGTTTTTTTTAAGAGTTTTTCAATCTCAAGAAGAAATATATTGTATTTTATTCAAAATTTTATATATGGTCTTGGAAGTTTTTGTGTGAATTAATTTTAGCTTGTAATTAAGGTTATTACAATAATGATATCCCATTGTATTGAAATTCTCTTGTTCGACACACACAACTTCAATAATTACTTAATCACTGTTAGTTACTATTCTTGACACCTTTTATATATGCAATACACATTTTCTACCTAAAGTTTTCACTTTCAGCTGTAACCTATAACCCTAAAATTTCCTTTATATAAAAGATAATATGGTACTCTATTATATATTTAATTAAAGGCTAAAACATATTTTTTGTCCTAAAGTTTGGCAAAAATTTTAAAAATGCTCTTAAATTTTATTTTATTTCAATTTTGTCCCAAAAATTTTCGATTTGCATCAAATATATCCTTAACGACTAAATTTTCAAAAAATCAAGACCAATCTAACAATAATGCATGAAAATTATACTTAATTTGCTTGTGTTGAGGGTTGTTCTTATGAATTGTTGTTGACTTGGTATTAAATTTTTTGAAGAATTAGCCGTTCGGGGTATATTTGATGCAAATAAAAAACTTTTAGGACAAAATTGAAACAAAATAAAATTTAAGGATATTTTTAAAACTTTTATCAAACTTTATGGACAAAAAATATACTTTACCCTTAATTAAATTTAATTTCGATGCAAAAGTTATTATT
>NC_029790.2:136172231-136172789 GCF_000816755.2 Arachis ipaensis | reverse complement strand
GGGAGACAGAAACAAATTAAAATACACAAGACATGTTAATTATGTTCTCTTTCTGTGTCTAATTTTCTCTTAATTCATTCATATATTAAATGTGTGAAGAAAATTATTAAATCAAGTTACTTATGTGCTTATTGTTTCATTCAATTGTTAAATCAAATAATAAAAGAGAAAATGTGAATTTTTTTCCCTTAAAATAACTAGACAACTTTTAACTTTTGAGCAACTCAAAATATTCACTGGTCATTTCCTACTTATGATTACTTTTTCTATAGGATTTTGTACGAAATTCAGAGATTGCATATCTCCATTGCTATTGAGTGGTAAATGGTGAACCTTTAAAAAATAAGAAACCAATAAATAATTGTTTTACTCAGTTTACTAAAGGCTCTGTCTTTGTGGGATCTGTCTGATTCGATTGTGGGGGTTTTTGGATCATACTGCATGTCTGCATCCAACATTTTTGTATTGTATGTTCACAATTGATAAGGAAAATGTGGTAATAAATTAAAACATTTTAACATATTAGTATTTTAAAATATTACAAAAAATCTCTAATAT
>NC_029790.2:136171778-136172039 GCF_000816755.2 Arachis ipaensis | reverse complement strand
TCATATGTCAAAATATATTTTAAAAAAATTATATTAATATCCTTATAAAGTATGCCTTATTTCTCTCTCCAATTAATATGAAACTTAACATTAAAACTACTATAAGCCAAAGTTTAACTCTACTTGAACCATTTTTACTCTCTTAGTTGTCATTAAATCACATATTCCACAAATTTAAATTATTATTGAATGGGAGTCAGTAAAGGTCAAAACAATGATGGAATGGTGGTCCAATTGATGGTACAATGTTGTTTGGTACAT
>NC_029790.2:136171221-136171701 GCF_000816755.2 Arachis ipaensis | reverse complement strand
TTATATGTGTCAAACTATTTAAATTTTTGAAATGAATTCAAATAGTTTTTTTATTAAAAAATTAAGTAAGATTTTTGAGTTTAACTTCGTGAATAAAAAAAATGAAAAAACTCACACTTATAAAATTTTATTCGTGTAATGAATTTTAGTATACAAGAAGAAATTAAATACTTGCATGCGTGGTCATATGGATAGTAATTAAGAATATACTCTTTGATCATTAACTTAATAATGACACTTATAATTAATTACCTCCTTACAATTAAAGTTGAATTGTTATGTAATAAGTGGTATTGGATAGGGCTGTCAAACGGGTTAATCCGGTCCATTTAGGTCCGGCCCGTTAAATTCGTGGGTTAAATGGGTTGGACCGTTTAAGTTCGCTTTATTTGTGGACCATAATTTTTTAGTCCAGACCGTTTATGGTCAGTCCGTAAGTTAAACAGGTCAGTCCGTGAGTTAAACGGACTAGCCCGTTTA
>NC_029790.2:136170320-136171195 GCF_000816755.2 Arachis ipaensis | reverse complement strand
TAGACTAAAAGTACTACTTTTTTAAAAAAAATGTAAAAAAAAAAATTAAACGGGCCACCTGTTTGTCCTTCATTTTTTTCGAGTTAATCGAGCTCAACCCGTTTAGCCCGAAATATAAATGGGTTTAATTTTAAAGACAAAATCTACCTATTTAAATGAATAAATGGACTGACCCGATGGATTTAATCCATTTTAACGGCCCTAGTGAGCACATTTAAGTTTAACTCGATGTTTCATGACCACACAAGAATTTCTCAAACACCAAATATTAGTTAGAGCTAAATAAACTTTGAATATTTGTTTCTTTGTTTAAGCAATAATGTTGTAAAGAATATTAGTTAGACGTATTTTGATGGATTGAATAGTTTCCTCAATCAATAATTATTGAACTGTACAAATGTTGCTTTTAACTAATTTTTCATATTGAAAATTAGTATATATATATATATTTTCAAGTGTATAATGATTGTATAATATGCCAAATTAATCAAGATGACATTTTTCTAAGAAGATATAATAATTGAGGAATCATAGAAACTAATCAGCATCAAGAATGAAGAAAGAAGAAAATAGATTTTGGGTGTTTTTTAATTTTTCCTAATTCAAACTATAAGTTTGGCATCTCAAGCTATCTTGTAATAAGTCACCAAAAAAAAAGCTATCTTGTAATAAAAAAATGACGTGACATTCTGCCAAAGTTAGTTAAATGGAGACCATTATTATGCACATTAAGAGTTAAGACTACGAGAGACTAAGACAGGTTACCTTCCTATATTATTGCTCTAATAAGTTTAGTTTGATGTTTAGACCAATTAAGTTATGTTTATTATATTCTGATAGACAATTAATTCGGTTGAGACATCTATTATATCTAC
>NC_029790.2:136166327-136170140 GCF_000816755.2 Arachis ipaensis | reverse complement strand
TTTCCAAATATTTATTTTATATAATTTGGAGATAATACTAATGTTGTGATTAATAATTAGAATCAAGATTTAATTGTTTAAAAAAAGTTAATCAAGACTAAACTATTTTCTATTATACATTAATTTTTTTTAATATATTAGATAACTGATATTAACTTATGCTTTTATATATTAAAGGTTGGAAGATGCATCTACCATATATGGATATTGGATATATCAAATAGTAACAAAATAATAACAATCCAAAATTGTCACGGGTTACAGCCTGTTATATGAGAGACAAGGCCAGAAATAAAAACAGCAACAAAACTTGATAATTTTGTGCTGTGAACAATGCTTGTCACCACTTGTATGGCTTCATCTTCAGGAAAAGGAAAAATAAAATAAAATAAATTAAAGAGGGCCCCCATTATTTTCCAGAAACATACATTGCTCTCTTGAGACATAAAAGTATTGTTTAGCAATAAGTACTAAGGTATTGGTCAAACAATTCGAGGCAATTTTAATTTATAATAATTGGTAGGGCATCCATGCAATTTTATTCTTATTGGTGCAACTACCAAATGTTTCATGCATCCAAGCCTTCCGGAATGTAATTGCCCTTAATAAGAGAATATATGTGGCTTTTATTTATTGTTTCTTTTTTTTTAAAAAGATAAATTTTGATCTCTCCAAAATTTTTATTTTAACTTTAATCCTTTTGTTTTTAGTTCATTTTATTCTAAATTCTGGTCATTGAAAGTTCTTTAAAATGTGCAATTAATATCAATGATAGGAATTTTGCATTTTTCCCCTTAAAAATATTTTAATCTCTCCTTTTGATACTTATAAATATTGCTAGTCAACACTAGATCTAAATGGCAGAGACACAATAAAATCTAATAATACTTAATAGAAAAAAAAAACCCAAAGCAAAATAAAAATTTTTAGATGGAATAAACCAAAACCATCCTATACTTGAGCCATCAAGTTTTTTTTTTTGTAGGGTGCAATTGAATTTATTAGCAAAATATGGCAATATAGTAATATCATATTTCTAAATAAACTAATAATATTATATAACTTAAACTTGTAGAGTAAACTAGTTTAACATGATTTTAGGTGAATCTTGAATCATAAAGCTAAACATGTAAACTCGACTCAATTGAGGACCTAAAATACAATACCACGCATTAAGTCAAGCTTTGATAACCTCATAAAATCGCATATGTAAATCTACATGGAAGGGAACATTCAAAACATTAAGCATATGCGTAGCAAAACCAGTTACATATTTGTTAAAAAGGAAAGAAATACCTCTGGAACAGGTAGAAATTTTTAATGTTTTCCGACATCCAGTATGAATGTCAAACAGCTCAGACTAGGGAACAAAATATCTACTTTTCTGTTTTCTACTCAAAGTTGGCAGATGAGAAACAGCATCTAATTGTTATGCACCTGCGTCAGTAGACATGGTTTGTCGATGTAACTCCTCATGTGCATTCCTCAGAAATTGATCCCAACCACTTCCTGGGGCAGTATCCAAGTAATCATATGGAACAGCAGTTTTCAAGCCTGGCCTAACACCACAATGATCTTCAATAATTCTGAACTCCGCATCACCTCCTCCATTGTGGATATGCTCTAATTCATCCCACGTAAACAACAATGGCAATGTAAAGGCACCCCAAGGGTTGAAGTCCATGATCTTAACTCTCTCGTCCCTTGTAATATAAACATCAAATGAGTAGTTTTCGGACTCAAATCTATCTCTAACATAACTGTTGAAAAATCCCTGTATCAGCAATTGGAGGCTGCTCTTCTTTTTAAGCAGAGGAGGATAAAAGGTAGTAACTTCTCGCTGAGAAATTCCAAGTAATTTCTGATCTCGCACAAAGCAACGGAACTCCATGTCAGGTTGAAGGGATGGATACCATTTTCGAAGGGCAAGAAAAAACTCTTGGGGTCTGGACAAAGATTTATCTTGGCAAGAGTCATAAGCGTGGCACAAATCATGCACCAATGAGTCAGATGCGCGGAACAAGAGCGCAATCTCACTGAAAGAGGTGCAACGAAGGCTGCCACAAGTACTTATCCAAGCCGAATCTTTTGGGGCACTCCAATTCAACTTGGGGAAGACTGCACCCCCAAGGGACTCGATGGATTCCTTAATTTTCAACTCAAGTTCTGGAAATGAAGGCGGTGGAGAAGGTTCTTCTGCTTCATCAGCAGTTCCTTCTGACACCTGAAAATCTTCATCATCCGAATTATAAATTCTATTCGGCAAGGCATCCTCATCCAACACAGAAGCAGGCAACAAAAATGTCCCAGAGTCATCAAGAAGGTACTGAATAAAAGATTCAGGGAGTTTATGAATTATGGTCTTGATAGATACAGATTTGAACTTCGGGTACCATTCTTGAATTTGGCATCGATTGACCTCTTCCTCTTTCATATTTGCTGAATGATTCTCTCTCTCTCTTTCTCAAATAAATGTGGCAGAACCTTTAACTATCTGGATCTGACACGCAATTGGCAACAGATATGATTGGTAACAATACATTGAAATCCATCAATTAAGTAACGTAACTTATGCAATGTGTAGAGTCAAAATATCCAAAGGTTGGAAGTTACAATACAGTCCCAAAAGTTTTTATCAGTCTGGGATATTTAATGTGCTACAAAAAGTGAGATGACTCTACCAGGTGATGAGTGATGACTCTACCAGAACAGTTTTTTTATATTTCAAAATAACAAATGAGCTAAATGATAGAGTTGTAAAAGTACTATATATTGTTAACAAGTTAGAAGGGATCGTATAAGACTGATTTATTGTATACCAAAACCATAACAAAAATAAAATATAGCTAGGGATGCAAACAATGCAGCCAGTACAGTCTCATGAGCATGACAGATCAAAATATTAAACCATTCTATCCTTTGGTAATTCCCATAAATAAATTTTATTTTCAAGAAACAAATTTCTTCTCGCAATCACACATAAGATTCCCAGTCCCATCAATCATCCAAAGAGTCAAAACAAACAAAATTTACAGTTCTAAATTGGCATCCACTACCTCATACCATTACTCATACTCACAGTCACTCACTCGGAAGAAAGAACAGAAAATAAAATATAACTTTCTTCCCTCAGCTTTGAAGCAGCCAGATAGATATAGACTACCTTAAGAAGTGACCTAATTATTAAAAACCACTTATAGACTTGTTTGAATACAAAGAAAGAAGTACATTTTCACAATCAGATTACAAGAAAGTATATTTAGTAGCATACAAGCAAGTGTGTATTTCCTCTGACAAATGAAAAACAAACAAGTGACACTTTATAAGCAAAAAATGTAAAAACCCATAACAAAATCAAAGGTAGAATGATATACAGATGAAGCACCACTATATATCTCTAATTGCAAATTCAGCAACGCCACATATCTACCAAGACATTGCAATTCTGAATTTCTTTCCTCGTGTTTTCTAAGACTGCAACACATACTTGATTTCTCTTTTTCTAATAATAATAACTAATTGGACTTAATGCTATAAGGTTTCCATGGGAGAATTACATCTATCACGCGAGACTTTAATGTTTTCATTTAAATTGTGATTTATGGCCTTAAGGAACCTCCACTATCCAATGCAAAATTCAATTGGTCTGTCAATAGGGGTTACACGGTTTCTTCAAGGTTAGATAGATTCCTCTTCACCAAGGTTCTAGAAACAAAACCAGACATTCAACCGTTCAGGCTACTGGATAGGTTTCGGGTTAAGATTTAGAGTTCTAACCATTTGAACTGGAATCCAACTTAACCGAATTTAATT
>NC_029790.2:136160895-136166319 GCF_000816755.2 Arachis ipaensis | reverse complement strand
TTTAATAAATATTATATATTATATGATATCTATTGAATTTTTATCATTCACAAAATAAATCCAAAAACAAATCTCAGGTACCAATCACCAAATCCAAAACACAAATGACAAAATGTTGCAACTCTAATTGAGATGAGTTATCAATCTCCAAAGAATTCTAAGAAACTCACCAATTCATTAATTTTTTTCATGCTCAATACAATGACTCAATACTCTTATTTATATTCCTAACAAACTCTAATGTGCAGCCCAATATTAGTTGTGTCATAACACAAAACTAATATTATACTTTAATATCAATCATCATCGATGAGATTGAACATAACAACCTAACATAAAAATTAAAACTCTAACTTAAATTGATCAACAACGGGATCAATTTTATCAACAATTTCATCAGAAATTTGATTAACAATCAGGAAGAACCACAACAAATAGATAGCAGAATTTCAACTATAACAGCACAGGAGCAACATTGGCACTTGATTAACAATAACACATCGATCAACAATAAAATTAAAAAAAAAAAAAGGGTTCAACAATAAAAATTAAAAAAATAGCCGAAGAAAAAAAAAAGAAATGGCAGGAAAGTAGAGCACACCGGCGGAGAGGAGGAGGCGACGACGGAGCAGTGGGGCGGAAAGGAGGAGGAAGCGAAGCAGAGAGGCGAAGAGAAGGCGGCAGTGGAGCAGAAAAGAGAGGCGACGCAGCAGAAGAGAAAAGAGGTCGCAGCGGAGAAGAAGCAGAAGCAGAGAGAGGACGCCGCAGCATATCAGAATCGATATTCAAGATCATCCACAATCCTAAATCACAGTAATGACTAATGATAACAACAATTGAAGAAGCAACATGAAAAATCATAAGATTGAATAACCAATTAAAAGTTTAAAACAACAATTACAATTAAAAAATAAAAATAAAAATAAAAACTTCTAAAGTGAGCAGAGGTTGTAGTATCGTTGTGAAAAATCCAACTCGACCGGGCTTAGTCAAGGGAGAAGATGAATGTACTTACCTGCTCAATCAATTAAGGAACGGAATAGATCCTTCGAGACAGAGAACAGAGCGGGACAAGGAGCACGACGGTGGGGCTGATGCGGTGGAACAGAGGCAGCGCGGCGGGACAGTGGCTGCGCGATGGAGGAACGAGGCGAGACCAGTTGCAGCGGCGACGGTGGCTTCGAAGTTCAAACAGCGGCGGAGACGACCGGCTTCAAGCAACGCGGTGGCTACAACGGCGGCGGTGACAGGGCGGTGGCTGGACGGAGCAGGTGTGGGAGTTAGGGAGGAGCTCGAGTTGGAGAGGAAGTATGAGGAGTGTCGCGTGAGTGAGAGAGTGGCAGACAAGGTTCTGAACACCAAACCAGTCATCAAACCATTCTAATTACTGGTTCATTGGTTAATTGGTTCAACCGATTCAACCGATGGTTCAATAGAAATAACCGTTTTATAATAAAATAATAAATAAAAATTATAAATAAACACATTAAAACATAATTATAATCTAATATAAATTTTAAAATATCATTCAAATTAAAAGTATCAGATCAACCACAATGTTATAATATCATTCAAATATAAACTCAAAAGTCAAATAACAAAAAAACAACCAAATATAAAATACCAACGTCAAAATTTGCCATCAATCATCAAAATTTCCAAATACACAATATAAGATCAAACAGCAACCAAATGACAAGAAGTCAAGAACAATGAATTAGTCAAGAATAATGAATTAAATTGATTGATACTATCATCTAGTCAATAACAAAATTTAGTTAACAACCAATGACAAACAACAATAATAAGATCAAGATTAAGAACAACAATCCACAACAAAAACAATTTACCAAATTAACAAATTATCAAAATGTCAAGGACAGCACAACATCCTAACAATCACAATTGATCAAATTAACAAGTTAATAAGATCAACAACATAACAAAACAAGTTAACAAAAACAAGTTAATCCAATCGAAACAAGAACTGAAACTATAACCTACTAATTAAAACAACAACCAGCTAAAATAACAACTGCAACCTCCATCCAATCATCCCTTCAATATATGGTTCTGCACAATTATCCCCAATTTAACCAAATGCCCAACTAAGTGATTCTGCACCCAAACAAAAAAACAAAGCAAGATCTTCAATGAATAAACTAAATCATACTGATCTAACCAAGCAAAGGAGGGAAGGGACGTCTCTGAATCTGAACAATAAATGAACAATAGAAAAAGCAAGGAAACAACCATTACTTTTGGTATGAGACTCTGAGCAGTGAGCAATGAGCAGAGTATGAGGGAGAGGGAGCAAGGTTCACAGATTATTCAACAATTATTCAACCCAGTAACAACAGCAAGGTTCACAGATTAACTAACAACAATTATTCAAAATTATCCACAATCCTAAAAGAAATCACAGTTAACAGATTAATTAACAACAAGAAAAATTAATAGTTCACAGTTCACAAAATTAATGAAAAATTATTGAATTATAGTTACAAAAGAAATTTTTTGAATACCAGGGACTGAGGGAGCGCAGAACAGCGCAGAGCTGGCGCAAGAGGGGGACAGGGAGCAGTGGAGCACGATCGAAGGCTGAAGATGGAACAGAGCTGGCGCCGGCGGGACGACTGCGCGACGGAGGCTTCGTCGTTCCGACGGTGGCTGCGCGATGGAGGGGAAGGAAGTTGCGACGGTTGCTGCGCAACGGAGGGGAAGGAAGATGCGACGCCGCAATGGTGGCTGAACGGAAGTGACGGAGGAGCAGGAGCTCGATGAGAGAACCTCGGACTGGCCGAGTGTGAGAGAGGCAGGAGCGCGTTTTGGTTACGGGGCAGGGGTTTAGGGCTGGGGCTGGTAGGGTTACCTTCCGTGCCCTAATGTGCAAAACGGCGCCGTCTAAGCTTAAATAAAAAATCGGTCGGATTACGGTTCGATTTGACGACCGGTTTTCATCCGATTTGACGGTTTAAGAGTGGTTTTTAAATTTTTAGATTTTGGCATCTGATCGATTTGCTTTTTTTTTTTTTTTGGTTTGTAGTTTAACCAGTTCAAATCGGTTTTTAGAACACGTAGAATGCTTTGTTTGGACTTTGGGGAAGAGGTTCACATTTGCATACTTAGGTTTCTTAAAGGGAATGAAACAACGCCGTTTGGTGAATATTTTTGAAAATCGACTGAATTTTGGTTGGGTTTGACGGTTAATAACGATTTTTGAATTTAGCGGCATGCCTTCTAACCGAACCATCTTACTTTCGGTTCGACCAATCGATACGAACCAGTTTTCATAACCTTGTTATAAGTACATTAAAAATCTATCGTTGGATTAATATATCAGTATAAGGGTTATAATTTACACCGATAGTACCTAATAATTATTGAGTGATAAAATAACATAGATTTAAACTATTGTGCATTTTTTACTTTGTCTTTTTTGTTTATCTCCTTTTTTTTATAGAGATCATGAGTAATTATAATTATATCTTAAAATAGCGAAAAACCTAAATTATTTTGAACTAATATATCTGTCATTGTTTTAAAAAATTATAAAATTAAAAAATATATATAATTATTCGATGGTTATTTTATTTAGTGTAATATATTAATTTTTTTAGTCGAATATTATTTTAGATTTGTGTTGAACTTAAACATTTTAACAAAAGACATTTTAAAACTGTGTTGTCTGTTGTGTCAGCCTCAACTCTCAACTCATCAGACCACCTTGGTTTGATAAAGTTTTTCAAAGAGATGCTTGTACTTTTTAAAAGCTTAAACTTCTCATTTTGTGTTTGATAAATCAAAAAGATTATGTGCTTGTGCTTGCCGTTTTTAAAAAATTAGAGTACTTTTGAGTTTTGAAAGCACCTAAGATAAAGTTTTTTAAAGTTCGTTTGTACTTTTCAAAATTTAAAAATATAATATAACCGCATATGTTAACTAATTTTCAAATTTAATGTTTACATTTATGTCTATTATAATATTTTTAAATTTTAAAAGTTATTTTTTCAAATTCAATTATTGTTGCTTGTGTTTATTAAAAATTATTTTTAATTTAATTTACCAAATATAAATACTTTAAAAGCTTTATCAAATTAAATCTCGCTACATTTCTGACTTCAGACTCTTCACACAAAACCATTTACTCTCGTTTCAATTTTTTTAATCTATTCTAATTTATATTTAAAAAAATTTGTGTCAACCTTTGTCTGCATAATATTAATTAACAAAAATGTTATTTATATATTAAAATTAATCATTAAAATCAGTTACTAATATATTTATATATAAATATATGTGTAATTTAATTTATTTTCAATGTGTATTTATATTTTAATATATATTTCATACTGATAACTGACTTTGATAGTTAATTTTAGTATACACATAACATAATCAATTAATTTACAAAAATTCTATTAGTACACTAAAATCAGTCACTACTGTATACATGTGTGATTTAATTTATTTTCAACGTATATTTATATTTTGACATATATTTTATATTGATGAATAACTTTGGTGGCTAATTTTAGTATACATATAGCATAGTCCATTAATTTATATTTTATCATATATAGTTTGAGAGTGAAAATACACTGAGCTGTTATATGAGATTTGAGGTGTATCTAATTTGTATAAAACTATAAGTATACTAGACTGACCTATTTAACGGATGAATTTGGATCCTCTAAATTTTAAATTTGTACTTTAGAGGGTAAAGTGTGATCTTCTATTCTTGAATGGTTTTTCTCTCATATTTATTCTTGGTCGCACCTATAAAATAAATGGTGAGAGATCACACTTTATTCTCTAAAGTGAAATTCAAACTTTAGATAATCCAAATCCTTAACGGATATATATAAGTTTAGAAAAAATCTCTAATATTCTTAATACTTGTTCCAT
Organism: Arachis ipaensis; assembly: GCF_000816755.2. Taxonomy (NCBI): domain Eukaryota; kingdom Viridiplantae; phylum Streptophyta; class Magnoliopsida; order Fabales; family Fabaceae; genus Arachis; species Arachis ipaensis. The sequence goes on along the minus strand of NC_029790.2, from coordinate 136,161,411 downwards.
TTAGTATTGAATGTAAAATTGTAGGTTTCTAAATAAAGTCAAAATATTAAAATAGAAAATAAAATTATAAATATTATCTGCATTAATATTTTGAGCCTTACGATTTTATTTTTGATAGACGGACAAAAACCACTTAATCTATCCAAATATACTTGATTGATGATTGATGATTGATGTTTGCGTTGAATTGAATTAAATTAAATTAACTGCGATGGTAAGTAAATAACTAATTTTTAATATAGTTTTATACTTTTATTAGTGTCTGTAGACTGTGACTAGTTTGATTTTCTACAATTTCTTTCAACTCTGTGAATGATTTTTGTAAATTTATTGCAACTTTATTTATCAACCTAACTGTTATCATCTGTGAACATTTTTAAATTTAAAATATCGTTAAAGGTAGTTGGAGATTTCTTTCAAAATTACAATTAAGTTTTAAATTTGAATAAGTTAGGAATTAGGATAGAATTTTAAATGATTTTATTTAAAATATAATAAGATCAAATTTAAAAATTA
>NC_029790.2:136159983-136160626 GCF_000816755.2 Arachis ipaensis | reverse complement strand
TTTACCGAAACAAACCCTAGTTCTCTTCCCTATATATAAGTATGTAAATAGACAATGGAAAAAAGCTAAGCCAGAATTTCTACTTAAGTATTAGTTTTTTCTTTCCTTCTTTGTTTCGTATATAGTTTTTATTTTCTTGTACCTTCAATCCCCCTTGTTTCATGCATGTTTTCCGATTCATATAAGAATAGGATATAGTTGCTTTTATTTTGGCTTAGTAAGCTGTTATAGGTTTGTTTCAATTTTCTTTTAATCATGTGGTAATTTTCAACATTTTTCAACAGGTTAATAATGAAGAAGGAACCTGATCAAAAGGAAAAAATAATGAAGAAGGATCATGTTCCTTCCCCGAGTGTAGTACGGCCAAGATTTAAACCCATTACACGTCCAAACAACAAGCTTGATAGGTTGGAACAATGCCGTAAACTTTGGACAAAGATCAAGGTATGTAATTAGGTGGAAACTTAGGTACAGTCGACTTTACCTAAATTTTCACTAACTAGGTGAATATTAAACCCTTGAAAAAGTACTATGCAGTAAATGTTTTATTTGAATTTATTTATTATATGATTTCCATGACATACACATTACTTTATTTTATTTAGAGATTAGATATCTTGATATGTTCCATATATCAAGTTAT
>NC_029790.2:136154103-136159911 GCF_000816755.2 Arachis ipaensis | reverse complement strand
AACCATTTTAAATTTGGTAAAATTGATTTATATTCTATCTAATTTTATAATTTAAAAGTTTTTTATTATTAATTTTTTCAAATATTAAATTATATCCATCTAAATTTTAAATTTTTCATGCAGGCTCGGTTGCCATCCATTTGTGAGAAGGATGATATTTACCTCAAGCTTCAAAATAAAGTAAACAAGTACCAAAAGGGAAAAAAGTCTATCACCCAACTAGGTTTCGATGTTAGTGATGTATCTATTATTTCTATTTTTTTATGTCTTTGTGATGTTTGGTTTCAACGATACATACACACATTATTGCTATGGGAAGGAAAATTTTTCAAATAAATAAGAAAAAAACTATTATTTAAAAAAAAAAATCATATATCTTAGTTCATTTTTCTCGAGTGAAAAAATCAGTTGAATCCACCGCATTTTAGTATAAATTTATTATATTTAAAGTTAATTGAGTTAAACTAAACTGTTTTCATTAAAATATTTTCTACTATTTTTTAAAAAAATTATTACTAACCGGTTCATCTTTTACATAAATAATTGAAATTCAAAGTAGCAAGATATTAATTAAGTTAATTATTTTTTTAAAAAAATTAAGTAAGTTACATATATTCTTTTAAAAGAAAGAAAAAAAAACTCATAATTTATATTCTATTTTTATTGGTGAAAAGTTAGTCAAATTAGTCAAATCATCTAATAACTCTCAGCTATTAACTTTTCGTGAAGTCGACTTTACCTGAGTTTCCACCATTTTTATTAGTTTGAAAAATGTTTCATATTGTTATATGCAGGCTGCTATACTTATGCGGGATCATCCAGATCTTCTCAACGAGTTTGACCAATTGATTCCTGAGACTCTTCAAGATTCGTGCACGTTACTCTCCCAACACTTGGCAGCAGCAACATATTTGGAGAAAGTATCTATCGATTCTTTTTCTAATACTGAATCTTCTGAACCTGAAACTGTTACTCCCCTCCGCAACGCTGGAAACTCGCAATCGACAAGGTTATTATCTATTTATTTTTTTCTTTAAACATCATTCAAGTAGTAAAAAACAAAATTGTGTGGTACATGATATAGTTTTCAAAAAAAATTTAGTATATTAAAATTTTTAAACTTTACAAAATTATGACATATAGATATATTTAATAATAAGTTTTTTTTAACTTTTTCTGGTTTTGTTAAACTATGTTTATTTCATTTATATGTTTATTTGAAACTTGGTTTAATTAATCCGTCATAGTCATAGTCATATATCCAATATATATTGTTCGTAACACTTGATAATTAAATTTTTTGTTATTAATGAAGGTCGACTAAGCCTGGTGGATTTACAGTCCCCGAAAACCTTTGGAGAAAGATCGAGGTAACTCCTAAATCAATTCCTTGTTTAATGTACGCCACACATTTGATTGTAATTAATTGTATAAATAATATTTGTGTGTTGATGATGATGCATATAGGATCGGTTTCTGGTGAATTACGATTCGCTCCAAAATAAAGTGCACGAGTACAAAGATGGAAGAAAATCTATCACCCAACTAAGTTCCGACGTTAGTGACGTGTCCATTATCCCTATTCTATTGTAATCATTTGGTTTTAAATAAAAATTTAGTCCAGTTATTTAAATTTTTAGTTATTAACTTTACGTGAACTTAATTGCATCTAAATTTTTACATCAACATATAGCTACACACATTGTTGTTGTTATGCATGCAGGTTGCTACACTTTTGCGCGGCCATCCCGATCTTATTGATGAATTTCGCAAATGGATTCCTATCACTCGGAAAAAGGGCTCCAATAAAGTATATAGCTATACCAGTAGCGATTTTAGTGATAGTGATAGTGATAGTGATAGTGATAGTGATAGTGATAGTGATTCTGACATGGATTAATCTATTTTATGAGTAATGTTTTTGTTATTTTTATATTTAAGTTGATATCTAGATAAAACGGTGATTAAATATTTGGATTTAACAGTGGATGATGAACATTTTTTTAATATATTTTAAGTGACTTGTTTATCTCAAGAAATAGAATTGTGTTTTATTTTGAGATTGGTTTTTTATTGAATCCATGAACTCAAATAAGCTTGTTCTAATGTTTGTCGTGTTTAAGAATAGTGATTTATGATTGATATTTCCGTTTAATTGAAAATTAAAAAATCTAATATAATCTCGTATGTTAACTAATTTTTAAATTTAATGCTTACATTTATGTTTATTAGAGTATTTTTAAATTTTAAAAGTTATTTTACTAAATGTAATTATTATTACTTGTGTTTATTGAAAACTTTTAATTTAATTTACCAAATATAAATACTACAACTTTTAAAAAGCCATTTTTTAAAATTAACTTTTATAAACTTTTTTTAAAAAATAAAAATTCTACCAAACTAAACCTCAGTCCATTCCTGACTTCTAACTCTTCGCGCAAAACCATTTACTCTCGTTTCAATTAGTTATTAATATATTTATATATAAATACATATATATTTTAATTTATTTTCAATGTGTATTTATATTTTAACATGTATTTCATACTGATAACTAATTTTGATAGTTGATTTTAATATACACATAACATAATCAATTAATTTATAAAAATACTATTCGTACACTAAAATCAGCTACTAAAATCAGCTACCAATATATTTGTATATAAATATATGTGTGATTTAATTTATTTTCAATGTATATTTGTATTCCGATATGTATTTTATAATGACGACTAACTTTGGTGGCTGATTTTAGTGTACATGTAGTATAGTCTATTAATTTATCATATATAGTTAGAGAGTGAAAAACTGAAAATACACTGAACTGTTATATGAGATCTGAAGTGTATCTAATTCGTATAAGTATAATAGACTGACCTATTTAATGGATATATATAATTTTAGAAAAAAATCTCTAATATTCTTAATACTTTTTCCATTTAGTATTGAGTGTAAAATTGTAGGTTTTTAAATAAAGTCAAAATATTAAAATAAAAAATAAAATTATAAATATTATTTGTATTAATATTTTGAACCTTACGATTTTATTTTTGATAGACGGACAAAAATCATTTAATCTATCAAAATATACTATATATATATACGAAAATGTTTAGTAATCAAATAAAATCAGCCAAAAACAGTCATAGTTTGCCTTATTTAGTATTTATATAATGTTGCATTAACTCCAAGTAGCATATATATAAACACTATCATAAATAAAACATATAACTTAAGGGCATAACTTAATATATATAACAAATAAATAGCTATAATTTAATATTTTGAAAAGTTTAATAAACCCCATAGATCATATTAATTTAAATAATATTTTAAAATTTATATTATATTATAATTATATTTGAGTATATTTTATTTATTATTTTATTATAAAATAATTATTCTAATTGAATTACGGTTGAATCGGTTAAACTAGTAAATTAATAAATATAAATCAGTAACTAGAGAAGTTCGAGTTAAAATTTTAGAATCTTGGTGCAAAGAGAAAAAGGAGAATATGTTCAAGTACTACAAGAGAAGCAAAGATGGTAGGAGCGGAAAATCTGAATATAGTTTGCGTTGGCTCATCCTTAAACGCTCCTTGCTAAGTATGGAGTGCTGCACACCTTGTAAATTCATAAATCTGAACTCTTCATTTATTATATTTTATTTGAATGGTCTGGATTTAAAAATGTAACCTGTTAATCAGGTTAATCATTTTTTGATAAGTTTTAAATTTTTTTTGTAAGTCTCAAGTATTGGGCTGAAGTTCAAAATAAAAAAATAGTATATAAATATTAAAAACAACATGTCTGTAAAAAAAATTATTGGACTTTAGAATTAAAATAAATAATACATAAAAAATAAGTTAAAAATTCATGTACTAAATCTAGAAAAAAAGAAATACTCTTAATTATATATTAAATAAAATAATTATTTATTAGGCTCATTCTTATACAAATAAAAATTTTTCTTAGTTTTATATATGTAATATTTTATACCAATTAGCTTCAAAATTTAATTATTTTTTGAATAAATTAATAAAAATAATACAAATAATTGTTTAAATATAATTGTATTTTAATTTTTCATTGTATTACGTACACGTTGAGGATAATTTGAAATAAAAGATAATGGACTTGTTGTAACTGTCATGTATTTTGTGCTTTGATTGCGTTGTCATCTGAGAATCCTGGCGCCTTCATGGAGACCGGATTCTTCTACAGAATCAGTTTTACATTTGGAGTTAGCCAAACAGCAGCGACGACAGACAGCGTCTTCCTTTTCTATGGCAGCAATTTTTCGGGTTTTGAAGGTCCATTTATGGTAAATGTGGAATAGGGTGGATTCAAGAGCGTCAAAATTTGTGGCTAGACAGAACAATAGTGGAAGCACCTGCTAGCAAACAAAATAGTGAAAATGCTTGGAAGACATCACATCAACAATAACAGAATAACGGAGGAAGTCCATCAAATTTTTCTGAGTATTTTTCTGGTGTAAAGATAGTCCTGTGTTAAACGAGCGAATTAGTTTTTTTTGTTAGTGCCGGTTTGTTTGTTCAGCCCATGACAAAAAAAAATAACAATAATAAATAAATTTAATTTACCTAATTACTTTTGATAGCAGGTTAACTTTTAAAGAGTGCTGCACTCCCTACTTTACCTAGAGTGCACTAGCTTTCGCCGTTTGCGTTGAATTGAATTAAATTAAATTAACTGCGATGGTAGATAAATAACTCATTTTTAATATAGTTTTATTAGTGTCTGTAGACTAGGGGTGTTTAAATTTAAATCGATTCAAATTAAATTGCTTATCCAATCCGATCCAAATCGAAAATCGATTAAAATCGCACTAATTCGGATTTGATTGGATTCTATTTTTTGCAAATCGCTGGATTGGATCGGAATTCGGATCTACTTTTCATAACCGATCCAATCCAATCCAAACCGCACAATGTGCTATAATATTATTATTTTATTATTATATTTACAATTATACTTATAACATGTTCAATTTGTTATACATTTTTCTATTATTCATGTATTATTATTATTTAATAAATATTTTATGTTTAAAATGTTATTTATTTATTTATTTTAACTAACCTATAATTTTATTTCTATTGTTATGTTATCGTTAGTTTTTTAAGATATTGTTAAAACTTGTTATGTCATTGTTGATTATTTAAAATTTGATGTTGAGACTTGTTATATGTATTTAATTTTTTTATTTAAAAAACCGCAAATTCAAACCGATCCAAACTGCTTGTAATTGGATCGGATTTCCAAAAAAAATTCATCCAATCCAAACTGTATTACACATAAATTAAGCGTTCGGATTGGATGACTTTTTCTTTTAAAACCGAACTAAACCACACCGCGAACACCCCTAGTGTAGACTGTGGCTAGTTTGATTCTTCACAATTTCTTCCAACTCTCTGAATGATTTTTTGTAAATTTGTTGCAACCTTATTTATCAACCTAACTATTATCATCTGTGAACATTTTTAAATTTAAAATAGCGTTATAGCTAGTTGGAGATTATTTCTTTTAAAATTACAATTGAGTTTTAAATTTAAATAAGTTAAGATAGAATTTTAAATTATTTTATTTAAAATAAAATAAAATAAGATTTAAAAATTAAATTGACATAAAAAAATTAGACTAAAAATTTGTTTCAGTGTCATTAAATTATTAAAAAACATATTTTTTAATGATTTTTTTTATTTTTTAACGTGTTTAAAAAATTTTTAATAATAAAAATAAAAATATTAAAAAAATAAAAAATCTTTTATTAAAAGTTATA
>NC_029790.2:136153085-136154078 GCF_000816755.2 Arachis ipaensis | reverse complement strand
AACAAACCCTAGTTCTCTTCCCTATATATAAGTATGTAAATAGCATCTTTGTACAACAGGGTTAATAATAAAGAAGGAACCTTATCAAAAAAAAAAAATAATGGAGAAGGATCATGTTCCAAACAACAACATGCTTGATAGGTTTGAACAACGCAGTAAACTTTGGAGAAAGATCAAGGTATGTAATTAAATATCAAACCCTTGGAGAAGTACTATATAGTAAATGTTTTATTTGAATTCATTTAATTTATTATATGATTTCTAACATACACATTACTTTATTTTATTTAGAAATTAGATATTTGGATATGTGCCATATATAAAGTTATGATTGTTTTATGTATAATATTATTCATAACTATCTTGTTTACATTAGGAATATATAAAATAGGATAATATTTTAAATTTATTTTTTAATTCAATCAGATTCAAACCATTGTAATTTTGGTAGAATTAATTTATATTCTATCTAAATTTATAATTTAAAAGTTTTTTATTATTAATTTTTTGAAATATTAAATTATATCCATCTAAATTTTAAAATTTTATCAATGTAAAGTCGATGGATTATAGATTTTTTTTCTAATTAATTTCGATTGGGATCTATTGATCATTCATGCAGGCCCGATTGCCATCCATTTGTGAGAAAGATGATATTTATCACAAGCTTCAAAATAAAGTAAACAAGTACGAAAAGGGAAAAAAATCTATCACCCAACTAGGTTTCGATGTTAGTGATGTATCTATTATTTTTATTATTTTTTTTATGTCTTGTTCTCGTTCGACTAAAAAATTTAGATATGAAAATGAGATGTGTGATATATTTAGTATTGTAATTTTGGATATTTTTTAAAATTGTGAAAGGTATATAAATTAGACCCTCCGATTTATGTTTAAAGAATTTTAAAATTTTGGAGCACTCTGATTTGTGTGTTCCAATTTTTTTTTAATTTTTTTAAAATGGTGTACTTTTTGTTAATTATATAAATAATA
>NC_029790.2:136144158-136152850 GCF_000816755.2 Arachis ipaensis | reverse complement strand
CTTCTATTTTATTGTGTTTTACATAAATAATTGAAATTTAAAGTAGTAAGATATTAATTAAGTTAATTATTTATTTTTTTAAAATTAAGTAAGTTACATATATTCTTTTAAAAGAAAGAAAAAAAATGGTGGAAACTCAGACGCAGTCGACTTCACGTAAAGTTGATATTTTAGAGCCGTTAGATGATTTGATTGATTTGACTAAATTTTCATCTAACGCTCTCAGATATCAACTTCACGTGAAGTCGACTTCACCTGAGTTTTCACCAATTTTTATATTCTATTTTTATTCGTTTGGAAAATGTTTCATATTGTTGTATGCAGGTTGCTGTACTTATGCGGGGTCATCCCGATCTTATTAACGAATTTGACCAATTGATTCCTGAGACTCTTCAAGATTCATGCACGTTACTCTCCCAACACTTGGCAGCAACATATTTGGAGAAACCAGATTTGCATGATGAGGGCTATGTTAAAGTATTTATTGATTCTTTTTCTGATACGGATACTGAATTTGAATCTGAATCTGATGAATCTGAATATGATAGTGAAACTGATGAATCGACAAGGTTATTCTCTATTTATTTTTTTAAGTAACAGGATTACTCTAGATAATAAAAACAAAATTGTGTGATGCATGATATAGTTTTTGGAATTGGAGTATATACAAATGTCTCTTAAATTTCAAAACACATAAAAAAATATATAATTAAATAGGTTTTTAAAAAATTTTATATTATGTATTTTTGTCTTCAAAAAAAAAATACTTTAGTACAGTAAGATTTTTAAACTTTACAAAATTATGACATATAGATATATTTAATAATAAGTTTATTTAACTTTTCTGATTTTATTAAACTATGTTTATTTGAAACTTGGTTTAATTAATCCGTCATAGTCATATATATCCAATATATATTGTTCGTAACACTTGATAATTAAATTTTTTGTTATTAATGAAGGTCGACTAAGCTTGGTGGATGTACAATCCCTGATAACCTTTGGGAAAAGATTGAGGTAACTCCTAAATAAAATCCTTGTTTAATGTGTGCCACACATTTGATTGTAATTAATTGTATAAATAACATTTGTGTATTGACGATGATGATGCATATAGGATCGGTTTTTGAAGAATTACGATTTGCTCCAAGATAAAGTGGACGAGTACGAAGATGGAAGAAAATCTATCACCGAATTAAGTTCCGACTAGTGACGTGTCCATTATTCCTATTGTATTGTTGTGATCATTTGGTTTTAATATAAAGTAAAAACTCAGGTCCAATCAACTTTTTTGAAAATTGTTTAAATTATTTAATGGTTCTTAACTATTAACTTTACGTAAAGTTAACTGCACCTGTTGTTGTTATGCATGCAGGTTAATACACTTTTGCGGGGCTATCCCGATCTTATTGATGAATTTCGCAAATGGATTCCCATCACTCCGAATAAGGGTTCCGATGAAATGATAGAAGGATTGGTTCTACTAATAGTAATAGTGCCAGTGATTCTGATCTCGAAACTATATAATGTATTTTATGGGTAATGTTCTTGTTATTTTTATATTTAAATTGATATCTAGATAAAACGGTGATTAAATATTATGGATTTAACGGCCGATGGTGAACATTTTTTTTTTTTATATATTTTAAGTGACTTGTTTATCTCAAGAAACAGAACTGTGTTTTATTTTGAGATTGGTTTTTCATTGAATTTATGAACTCAAATAAGCTTGTTCTAATGTTGGTCGTGTTTAAGAATAGTGATTCATGATTTTTTTGGTGACTTATAGTGATTCATGATTGATATCCTCTTTCAACCACTTTAATCAGTTTAGTTTGATATTTAGAGAATAGATCACCAAATCACTAGTTTAACTGTTAGTAGATCACTGATCGAATTGTTTAGATTAAAATTAAATATATAAAATGAACTCTGATACAATTGTGAAAGAATAGGAAAAATAAAGAAAATAATTTTTATTGATTGTTGATTGATTGAATTGTATTGAAGTGTGTTGTAAACTATGAAAGTAAAACTAAATATATATAGAGTATTGTCTTATAAAAGATAAAAACAAATAAAAATAAGATAAGAACAATTAAAGATAAGATAAAAAAAAGATAAAATAAGATAATAAAGATTAAAATTGTAATTGAATTTGAGTCACGAGACTTCTTTATTTTTGTCATGGACTAAGATGGCAGAGTAGTTTAATAAACTCCTTTTGATATAGTGGCTAGACGTCCGGTAGACCAAACTATTTTTTATTATACATTATAGTTTTTTTTTTAATATATTAGATATTTTTTGATTATGTATGTTTGTTTACTTGACTATTAGTTTATGTTTATTGGCTGATCTGTTTCTTGTGGTTGATTTGATCCTTGATGGCAATGCCGAAGGGGATTAAATTTAATCACTTGACATTAGTACTCTGTACTCCCTAAAAAGGTCGAGTTATTTATTACTGATCTAAAAAAAAATATTAAAGGTTGGAAGATGCATCTACCATATATGGATATTGACATATCAAATAGTAACAAAATAATAACAATCCAAAATTGTCACGAGTTACAGCCTGTTATATGAGAGACAAGGCCAGAGATAAAAACAGCAACAAAACTTGATAATTTTGTGCTGTGAACCATGCTTGTCAGCACTTGTATGGCTTCATCCTCAGGAAAAGGAAAAATAAAATAAAATAAATTAAAGAGGGCCCCCATTATTTTCCAGAAACATACACTGCTCTCTGGAGACATAAAAGTATTGTTTAGCAATAAGTACTAAAGTATTGGTCAAACAATTCGAGGCAATTTTAATTTATAATAATTGGTAGGGCATGCATGCAATTTTATTCTTATTGGTGCAACTACCAAATGTTTCATGCATCCAAGCTTTCCGGAATGTAATTGCCCTTAATAAGAGATTATATGTGGCTTTTATTTATTGTTTCTTTTTTTAAAAAAAAAAGATAAATTTTGATCTCTCCAAAATTTTTATTTTAACTATAATCCTTTTGTTTTTAGTTCATTTTATTCTAAATTCTGGTCATTGAAAGTTCTTTGGTAGCGTTTGTTTTAAGGTACTGAGACAGAGATTGAGAGATTGAGACTCAGTATTATGTTTGTTGGTTTAGAAACTGGTACTAAAATTTCTGTCTCTGTCTTCAAAATTTCAGTATTTCAGTACCTCCAAAAAGTAGGGATACAGGGACTAAAATTTTTTAAAGATAGAGATTGAAACTTTAATGACATTTTATAGCTAAATTATCCTCATTTTAATTAATTAATTCCAATTTTACCTTTTGTGCAAATTAAATTAGAGTTTTATTCTTATTTCAATTTTTGTCTCCCATTTTACACCAAACAAAATACTAAGTCTCTCAATCTCAGTCTTTCCGTCTCTATCTCTCTACCAAACGCTACCTTTAGGATGTGCAATTAATATTAATAATAGAAATTTTACATTTTTCCCCTTAAAAGTATTTTAATGTCTCCTTTTAATACTTATAAATATTGTTGATCAACACTAAATCTAAATGGGAGAGACACAATAAAATCTAATAATACTTAATATAGAAAAAAGAAAAACCAAAAGCAAACTGAAAATTTTACATGGAATAAAACGAAACCATCTTATACCTGAGCCATCAATTTTTTTTTTTTGTGGTGCAATTGAATTTTTTTTGTTGCACACGATATTTTTCAACCCAACAAGTTAATGATTAATCTATCGTAAATCTAAACTTCATTTAAGGGTATATGGCTGACTAATAATAAATTGCTACATGCACAGAATGACCAATGGGTGCAATTGAATTTATTAGCAAAATATGGCAATATAGTAATATCAAATACCAAAAACCAACCACCTTAGTAACATGTTTAAGGAGATGTAACAAAATTTCCTTATTTTCTTTCTTTGGGTTGATAACATTTCCGTTTACTTTAAAATGGCGTGAGCCCATCATGGATTTATCAATTTTTATGAATTTGGTGAGGAACATATATACATCTAATAGTTTATAGGAAATATTAGGATATTTTGTTTTTGGTGATGGAAATATTGGGTTCACATCTCTTATAGCTAACACTAGGCCCAACATGTATAAGTGCTAAAACGCCTCACCGGCCCACTCTAAAGTGAGAAGTGATGTTTCGATCTTAAACAATTAAAAAGAGTAAATTAAGCCAAGACCACGGGACAAAAAAAAAAAGATAAAGAGAGCCAAGACCTAAAAAAACAGGGTAAAATAAGAAAATATTCTCTAGTAATTAGCGCAATAATCCATTTAAACAAGTATCGAAAGCTCGAATCTCACCTTATATATTCAGTAACTCATTGGCCTGTGATTAGGGGTGGAAAAAGGTCAGGCGGCCTGCTAGGGGCCTGCAGCCTGGCTTGTATTTGGCCTGACTTGGCCTCACCTGTTATAAAATAGGCACAGACTCAGGCTCTTATAAAAGCCTTATTACGTTAATAGGCCAGTCCAGGCTCACTAATTAGCTTTATTGGCCTGTCAGGTCTGCTTAGACCTGTTAATACATAATTACATATATAAATAATTTTTTATTATTAAAAAAATTATGAGATATTTTAAATTTATTATATTTAATTATAAATAGTTTTGTATATTTTAAATACTTTAAAGTTTAAAAATTCTTATAAATATTAAATATGACATATTATATATAAATATTTTTATTAAAATGATTTTTTTAAATAATATTTTTATTTTTGTAAAAAAAAAAAAAACAGGCCTTTTAACAGGCTTCAGGCCAGGCCAGGTTGAATAATAGGCCAGGCCTAGTACCTTATAAAGAGCCTATAACAGGCTGCAGGCCAGGCTCAGGCCAATTAATTGTATGACAGGCCAGGCCTGTTAAGAGTAAAACCTGGCTTGGCCTGGCCTGTTTCCACCCCTACTTACAATTTTATTGTTTTACTTTCTTCCAATTCATAATAATTTTTTTATTAAATAATATTTTTATTTTTGTAAAAAAAAAATTATCAGGCCTTTTAATAGGCTTCAGGCCAGACTTAGTATTTTAAAAAAACCTATAACAGGCTGCAGACTCAGGCCAATTAACTATGTGACAGACCAGGCTTGTTAAGAATAAAATCTGGTCTGATTTAGCCTATTTCCACCCCTACCTGTGATAAATCCTTAAACAAAATTTTGATTCGCAACAAATTAATTCTTAATTTGTTAGGTTAAGAGATACCATAGAAAACAAAATAAAAAACTCTTTCTGAAAAAAAAAAAAAGCCCATCTCTACTTAGCTTTGGTAAAACTCAATGTGACTAAGTGAGTTTTATGGTGTCTGAGTTGGAAAAAAAAACCCTTCCCCACTGGTTAGCTTTCTTAACTTACATCTGATCTTCCGATTTCTATCCTTTTCAAAAGTGAAAGCTAGAAAATTAATTTATCTCTTAGGACAGAAACTCAAAAATACATCAAGTCTTAATGCAGTTCGGACATAAGCTATGAAGTACGATATTTTTATGAGTTGTTATATTTACGTGTCGGATACATTTTAGACATGATATTCATTGATATTCGTATTTTTTGTGTCTAATTGTATTTTAATAAAAAATAACAAATTTTTTGTTAGACATATTTAGATACATATAAATATCATTATGTGTCAGCGTATCCAACTTTATTCTTAACATATATTATTGAAATGAGTTTAGATATAATTTATTTTATTATTTATTAAAACAAAAAATATTTTAAATATTTTTTCAATCAATTGAATCAAATTATATATTAAATTTTAAATTTAATTTTTGAACATTTTAATGCAATCATGATTTTTTTTTTTCTAAGAATTCCAAAACATGTGGACATGTATGTGCAGCTAATAAAAATTGATTAATGTACACACAAAAAAATAAATAAATAAATAAAAAATCTAACAATGCAATGCAAATAGGTGCCTACATCATCGAAACATAAGCATCAAATGCCATTTTATTAAGAAATCATTACAATCTTTCACTATCATTATTGGGTACCAAATAATTGCCAAGAAAAAACAACTCATCATCATAATGCTATTTTGCTTTTATAATTGACACAGTGCTCCCTCTTTAATTTGATAGGACTTGTTTTGTCCATGTTCATAGAATTAACATAAGATGAAAAGACACCATATCTAACTCAAAACCTTAAGGTGTCAAGTTAATGGGTCTCTCATCTTATAAACTCCTCACTCTTCTTTGCTTTCTTTGATGTGGGACTAACTTTAACACTCCTCACACTTACAACACTAACATTCATAACATTGGTTAATCACCGACCCTTAAAGCATTTTTTTCTCTCTTTTATATATATATATATATACACACACAGATAGCATGAAGTTAATTAAGAACACACAAAATGAAGAAGAAAATTTCAAAATGACAAATGGTTTCTAACTTTCTATATGACAACTCGTCATTACGAGCCACAATTTATTTATTTCGTATTAATGACGCAAGTTTCATTTTCTTGGTTTTATTTTGTCCAAATTAATTAGTGTTCACGCAACAATAATGCATCGTTAATTGAAATCTAAAGTAATAATCAAAATTTATAAGACAGGTTTCATGTCAGTGTTTAATTAAGTTCCTATAAAAACCAATTTGAGTTAATTTAATGATTAACTGGTTTGTGAAAAGTTCAAATTTTACTTTATATATACAATAATTTATTAATTAATAAAAAAATTTTTAAATGTTACTAAAATTTATATAAAATTAGTCATTGAATTCCTGAATGAAAAAATGTCGTAAAAAAAATTAAGTTGCTATAAAATAAAAAGCCTTCTTCGTGTGAAAGAACTCAAGACTGAAATTAATTATTTAATTTGAATTTGATATGATTTTAAATCAATTTAGTTTTGTAAATTTAGTGCGCAACTGGGCCATTATGGACTTGAACTAGAGACCTTGTCCGTGAAGTCTAATTAATTGGGAGAGAATCAATAGATATTTTTTTGGGAGCGATTCATCCTTCCCGAGCAGCATACAACTATTTGCTGTACTGCACTCTTCAAATGTGCTTATTTCTCCTTCTTCTTTATCATGGCAAATTTTTGTAGAAAAATTCCGATGAGAAGAAAAAAAAAAGGCGTTAAGAGACCCTTCTGACCTAGACACTCTAAAATCTCTTTTCAAACTTGCTTCTATTTTGAATTAAGAGATAGATAAATAGACACATTTCAGCCATTGCACTGATCATGGGCGTTTGTAGTGACTGAGGAGGTCGAAGACCAAAAAATAAGTTATTTATTAGTTAAACATTCTATTTTTCTTACTGCTAGATCCAATCTCCTCATTCTGTCAAAAGTAAAAAAAAAAATTAAAATTCTTTCAATCCAATATAATATACAAAAATAGCATTGATAATTTAATATACTTTATCATATTTTCATATTCAGAATTTAAATTTCTATGTGGTCACATCGAAGAAATTTAATTGATCAAAGGTCATATAAAACAAATCATAGTATGGAATGGAGAAAAAATGGAAAACCTAGCACTTAATTAAAAAGAAAAATTATTAAATATGATAATACATTTTTATGTTTTTATACGTACATACATCTATATATCACACTGACACTAATAAAGTATTTTAAGAGAATATATTCTTTTGCAAACCGAATTAGTAGTTCTCTAGTTAAATATAAGAAAATTTCCATTTTTTCTTGGTGAAAAAAATAATAAGGAAGACTAAATTTTAATAAACTATAAATGAATTATGGTACGGTGTTATTATATGTGCATGTGTAACATCATCAATAGTTATTAATTGAGTACCACAAACCACATCACGCGAGAATATGTCTTTTTCATATATAATCACTTTTAATTTATTATTTAGCGGCACATGCAAAAGGTAATTGGCAATTTCTCCTTGTTAGGTATATTTTTTGGTACTTTAATTTAAGAGAAATGCTATTTGTACACTAAAATTAACAACTAAAATCAGCCACTAATATATTTGTATATAAATATATGTGTGATTTAATTTATTTTCATAGTGTATTTATATTTTAGTATGTATTTTATATTGATGGTTAATTTTGGTAGCTAATTTTAGTGACACATGTCACGTAGTATAACCCTTAATTATTTAATAATAACAAATTACACATATTTAATCAATATCAGAAAAAAAGTTAGTCAATGTAGACTTATATAAGCTCGTCTTTTTAGCTGTCGTTAGATTACATGCAATATGCTTAATATTGACTAAGTGTTTAATTATAACATATAGCTAGTCATTACTTTTTTATTTATTGAAAAATTAATACAATTTAATTTGAAAGGAATGAAGGCTCACCATCCCGAATTTAAGTTCATTTCATATTTTGAAGTTTAATAAGTATTTATAATGTTGATATTTAAAGATTATATTCATGACCCTTGAAAAAAAGTCCAAGAATTAGAACTTAAGTCATATCAATTCATAAAGCTGAACTACTTCTGAATTGGTTAAAATAATATGTAATACCTAATAAATTAAGGATTTTTTGCCATTATAAACACTACTAATTCAGTCTTTTATTCGTTCTTTATAAAATTAATAAAAGTGATATGCTTTATATAATTTAGTTAAAAATAACAAAAAAAAAATAATCTTATATAAAAATTAAATATATTTAAAAGAGACTCTTACTTAAAGAAGGATATTAG
>NC_029790.2:136141607-136144123 GCF_000816755.2 Arachis ipaensis | reverse complement strand
GATATTATTCTAAATTTTTAGAATATTTTTTAAACATTATCAAACTTATATAGCCACCATATATGTATATGATTGAAGTTAACATATAACACAAGAAACAATACACAATACACTTACTCCAACATAACATAAAGAGAAGAGATGAATCTTATGATGATATCTTTGAAACTACTTTTGTTCATGAATTTGTCCATCATCATCATCACCACATGCAAGGCCAATCCTAACCAACAAGGTGAACACCTCTCTAAGTTCATTCATTCAAAGAGGTCTCATAATAATAATAACAACAATCCATCATCATCATCATTAGAAGCTTTCCTTTCTCATCTTCCACAACTACATGTTGTTGATGATGATGATGATCAAGAATCTAAGCTTAAAGAAGATGATAAAGTTGAAGGTCTACCAGGACAACCTGAAGGAGTGGATTTTGATCAATATGCTGGCTATATAACTCTTGATGCAAACAAAGGGAAAGCACTCTTCTACTACTTTGTTGAATCACCTCAAAATTCTTCCACCAACCCTCTTCTTCTATGGCTCAATGGAGGTATATGTTTCATCCAATTTTAACTCTCAATAACTTAGTTTAATAATATATATTTAGTTAATATATATTTACTAATTTGAATTAAGGCAAGAGTTTAATTTTAATGTACTAACAGTGTAAAACATTTTATATAATCGTGAATTTCACATTCGTTTTTTTGGATGATATATAATTCACGCAATTAATATAAAAAATAGTTATTTTTACTAATATGACATTATGTAATTAGATGCACGTGTAAAATTATCTTACATAGATAGTGTATCAAAATTAAATTCTTTTAAGTTAATAATGTATATTGGAAAAAAAAAAAAACATATATGATGAGGATTGAATAGTTTTGATTATTGAATGGGATAGTTAGTGACCCCACTCCAAATATTCCTTAGCCAAACACGGAAACACGACCATGATGATGATGATTGATGAGTTGTTATATCCTAATAAAAAATAACAATATAATTTTGGGGAATATTAGGAAGCAAATATTAGTAATGGAAAAAATCAAGAATTAATTAATGTTAACTCAAACATAAGATAAATATATACAAAAAAAAATGTTATTCCACCACTAAGCTAATTGTTACTATTTGATTACATGATTCATTATTCCTAATCTATGGCCTAATAACTTGAACCCATTAATATTGCTAATGGAATTCCAACACGAAAGCAATTATCCATGTCTACCACAGAACATGATAATAATGCATATGTGTGACTCCATTGATCACACACACAATTGTTTCTCTCATTGGTTCTTGAGGTTCTATATATGCCTCTCACTGCTTTTGAATCATCAATTATAATTTATAAATTAAGAAACATTGCATGTTAAAATTTAATTTGTTTCTTATTTTTTAGAAAAGTTTTGGTAAAACTTATTTGCTATTCAATATCGCATCAATATTCACATGTTTAATGTTAAATGGAATATGATTTTTTTTTATATGTTGACTTTATTTAAGATTCAGTTTTAATAATGTATTAACAATATAAAATTTGTACATTATTGTCTAACTAAATTCTTTAGATTATTATTTAAATAATAAATATCTCTTTATAATCTCTAAATTCATAAACATTTTTATAATTTTAAATATCTAATAAACATAATTATTAACTAAATTTTTTAAAATAAAATAATAAAATTAATATTGTTGAAAGCAAAATATTATCTAAAATATATAATTAAATATTGTCCAATTTTCTAATCAATTAAATATTGTTCAAATTATAATTTAAAGTAAAACAAATATTTTAAATACAAACACAAAAATAATATTTTAAATTGAATTATTATCTTAAAATATTTTTTTTTTAAATAAGTCCATTCCACTCCGTTAAAATCTGCCAAAATTCATGTATTAAACGATACGAATTAAACGAATTTTTTTATTATAACAATTATAAATTTTTAGTCCCTCCAAATATCTGTTTAACAAATTACACAAATTAACCCGAGGAATTTAGGCTCATTTGATACCCTACTCATATATGTGTATCTATAAAGAAGAGGGCTATAGAATTTCTCTTTTCAATGTCATATTTGGCAATATTAATTGTCTATTGTCAAAGCAAACAAAGAAAAGAATAAAAATAAAATAAAAGGCTATAGTTATTATCAGCCGACTTTAGGCCCACAAAAGTGCACATAGAGAAATTCTTTGGTAGATATAATTTCAACATGTATAATAGTTAGATAAAGTTATAATAAAATGATGTAAAATATAATTTAATTGAATATTAAATATTAAATATTATCACATCAATTCCTTATTGATTTTTTCAACAACAACAACTTGAATACTACATAACTCGGAGAATTTAAATGGAGGAAAAGTCTGAGTGCATACTTTTAATTGTAAATTACTTATTTCAAAGAGAAAAAAAAAATCCATATTATTACATGCATTATTTTACTGATTACATATTTAAATTAATTTTCAAAAAATTTTAGATC
>NC_029790.2:136131493-136141369 GCF_000816755.2 Arachis ipaensis | reverse complement strand
GATATAAATAGTTATATATTTAACAAATTAGTATTGAGTGACCAGAGTCATACTCATAACAGATCAAAACTAGAGAGATATTCTGATATCTTTTTTTAAAGATATTTGTTATTAACTAAAATTTAATACATATAATTGATTAAACTATATTATTTTTTGTTAAAATTAGATCAAACAAATTGATTTGATAAAAAAATTGGTAAACCAAATCTTGAACCAATTTAAATTAATATTCTTTTCTATAAAAAATGAATACAATAACTTTATTATAGAAAATGACTAAAATATTTTTATTATATATATTTTTTAATTTTAAAAATTTTAAATTCTAACTCTATAACGACACAAAGAAAAAAAAGGGATTAAAATTTAAGGTTCTTAAAATATATATATAAAAGAATATTTTAAATATAATTTATTGATTTTTTGGCCAAATCAATTTATTTGATAAAAATAATATAATTTAATCAATTATATGTATTAAATTTTAATTATTTAAAAATATCTTAAAAAAAAAGACTTTTAACTAACTCCCTCAAAACTAAGGATGGTTTTGTTGTATGTAAAACATGGCAGTTGCAAACGTGATTTTCCTAGAATCACCAGCAGGTGTTGGATTTTCATATTCAAACACTTCCTCGGACTATGCTGAAATTGGTGACAGCATCACCGCCTTGGATTCTTACACATTCCTTGTGAAGTGGCTTGAGAGATTCCCACACTACAAAACACGTGACTTCTTCATAACTGGAGAAAGCTATGCTGGCCATTATGTCCCTCAGCTTGCTCACACTATTCTCTCATATAATAACATTGCAGCGTCAATTCACCAAACAGTTATCAACTTAAAAGGAATTGCGGTTAGTCAACACTCAACACACACATACACATTTATATTCGAGCAATTTAATTTTAATACACTGATACATGCAGGTTGGAAATGGATGGATAGATGATAATTTGTGTACAAAGGGTATGTATGATTATTATTGGTCACATGCTCTAAGCTCTGACGAATCCCATTCTGGAATTGAAAAATATTGTGACTATGTTAGCGGTAATTTCTCTTATGAATGCATCAAATATATGAACATGGCTGATGTTGAAGTTGGTGATATTGACATATACAACATATATGCTCCACCTTGTGATTCTTCATCTTCATCAAAATCTCCTGTAAGTTGTAGTATCTCATGTTAATTGGTTAATTAAAAAAAAAAGGTGATTTTTTTTAATGAACGGTAAATGCTAATATATTTAGGCAAGTTTTTTTCATCATTTGTAACCAAACAACTTTCATCTTCTAATTACATCTCGACTTGTTGTTTTTCATTAAAATAATTGTGAAGTTTTCATCTCAACTTTCATGGTTTATATGTGTGTCAATGAAACCATATCCAACATTGTAGGGCAATGATTTCGACCCTTGTTCTGATCATTACACAATGTCCTACTTGAATCTCCCAGAAGTTCAAAAGGCCCTTCATGCTAAAGCCACAAATTGGTCTTCTTGCAGGTATCCAATTGGTTCGATTTGAGTTATCCATAAAAAATCTTGTATAATAGACAATTAAACCTATTTCTCGACTCAATAGAAACAAAAAAAGTGAATAGAATCCAAAATAATGATAGATACTTGAAAAACAGGTTCGATCTTCAATAAATTTGTTTCCCTTCCCATAATAATGCCATAATCACAACATCAATTATACTCCATGAATTCCTTTTATCTGTCATAATCACAGCCTGGTGGGATGGACGGATAGTCCAGCAAGTATTCTACCAACTATAAATAGATTAATATCAAGTAACATAAGCATCTGGATTTATAGGTAAGACACTAGTTTTCATTTACCACTTGAATTCAAGATATACAATGATTTAATGAAGGCTTGGCTACATGTGTGACATTATTTATTGTTGTTGTTTATTTAATAATGTAATGCAGTGGCGACACAGATGGTCGAGTTCCCATAACTTCATCTAGGTATTCAATAAATGCCCTCAAACTTCCAGTACAAACACCTTGGCGTTCATGGTATTCTGCCAATCAGGTGATGAATTTAGAATTATATTAATTAATATATCAACATATTTTAATATTGATAGGCCATTATGTACGTATCCTTGTCTATATAGAACATTAGAGGTTGCAATTAGGTGACATAATTACATGCAAAATATGCAGGTTGGAGGATATGTTGTTGGGTATAAAGGGCTCACTCTTGTAACTGTAAGAGGAGCAGGGCACACTGTTCCAAGCTACCAACCTCAGAGGGCACTAACCATGATCTCATATTTTCTCAATGGAGAACTTCCACCAAAGAATTAAAATTCTCTAAAGTATATTGGTTATGAAAAAAATGATGTGAAATCTTGGTAGATGAGTCTCATGCCTAATTCAGGGGGAAAAGATAAACAAAAAATAGAATGGCTCCAACCGTGTGTTTAAAAAGAGTGTATAAATAATTCATTTCACTGCTTATTTCAAAGGATATTTAACATACCTAATATGCACACGAATTCCAATGAAAGAACCTGAAGTTTCATAGAAAAGACTAAAATGAATGATTGAATGATATGTAGGATCTGAATAATTGTGAAATCAAATAGTCAACTGATTTGGCAAAAGAAGAAAAGCTATCAAAAGCAAAGGAGACACAATATGTCAAGCAAGCACACTCAAATCTTTCATACTTAAATTATTCCAATAAACAAGTTCCTCATTATAGTTACTTTCCTATGAATGTAATCATATCATTAAATTAATCCCTAAAGTGCTACTTCAGGATGCCAAAATTCAACTCCACTCCACAATTAGGAGGGGGTTCTTATCAGAATTTTCAACAGATCAAGCAAGTTACAAATCAAGAGTTAATTTTCCTCATTCAAGCATGATGCTGTTGTTGTGACTTGTGAGAGGAGCTACTCCTGCAGTTGCACTTTGTTTCTTCAGTTTACTTGTTGTTGGTGGCCTCCATAGATAGGGTAAGCAGCGTAGGCAGCAGCATATATGCTTGGATCATGAGGAGGAGGCAATGCATATCCATAACCATCATAAACAGGGGCTCCGTAATAGGTGCCACTCCAGTGGTTGCCACCAAAGTCCATTCTAAACTGTTCTCCAAAGAAATACCCGTTGAGGTCATCACAAATGCAATTTAAAGACATACAACATGAAGAAAATCCAGTCAGTACTATTCTATCACTAATGTTCTAATAACATTTTTAAAAATGAATTCAGAAAACTTCAAATTTGTTGATATAAGCAGCCAAGGACCAAAAAGGTTCACATCCCTTAAGTTAGGTGCAAGAAATGGTATCCCTAGATGGATAATCATAAAAAATACTTGTTCTTGCAGACTAAGGCCACATTTGGAGATTGTCCCCAGGATAGAAATACGGGAGACGAAACCTGTCTCCAGAAAGATATAGGTAGAGAGGCAGACAAAATCTCTGTCTTAGGACAACTTTTTCTCTGCCCCTATTCTTTTAGTGTCTTTATATTTTGCATCTTCCACCTATGTTACATAGCCAGTTCCAAGCCAGGATAAAGGAGGAGGGTTGTGTTAGGCCCTCGACAGCTAGCATAAAAACTTAACTGAATCTATATGACTTGAGACAGTTATTGGCCATGAAAATCTATTTGAACATGCATGAGAATACGTGAAAGAGGAAATTGCCTGCTTATTTGCTGGATTACGGCCCCAAGAAAGACGAACTGTTTGCTTGCCAATCACTGTCCCATTTAGCTTCTGCAATGCCTCTTCAGCATTATTTCTGGAGAGGTGGTTGTTCAGAATGATATGAAGTTATTACATAAATAAAGAGAATAGGCAACATGTCCTCTCTGGCTCCATGAAAAAGCAATGATTCAAGAGTGCCAGAAAGTTTACCTGATTGCAAATTGGACAAAACCACACCCCTTTCCAACAGGTATCTTAACAGATACTATCTCACCATACTGAGAGAATTGCTGCCTAAGATCTTCATCTGTAACATTAGGGTCGAGTCCTCCAACAAATATCTATCATAAAATATCGGTTAGGAGAAAGCATAAAAATACAAAAGCTAATAACTGAGTGGGAAACTCACAGTTGTGTTTGTAGAATCTGCTTCAGATTGGCTGGATGCGCCATTTGCCTGGCCTCCTATAAAACGAAACAGAAAATTTTGAATATATTCAGTACAGGTATTTCAAACTCTTGTTGCAACATGCAATGGATAAACAAATTTAGAAAAGAGCACATCTCTATTATCAAAATCAAATTGAAGGGATGGGAAACCAAGACAAGAACAAATTGATGAAAAAATGAATTCAAGTAGTTCTATTTGCCTACTAAGTAGTATGTACAAAGATACCATGCTGCAGACCAATGACACTTGAGCTTGGCTCACATTATTAGAAGTGGTTTATTAATAAATCAGCAAATAAATTCAATGTTCATTCCTTAAAATACAAAATAGGTGTCATGTCACGGCATTTATTCACCATCTAGATTCCAGAAATAGAAATTGAGATAATCATCAATTCAACCATAATACTGTTGCTTATATGAGAATAAAAATGTAATTCTCAAAGTCCCCAAAGAGTAAATTCCATGCCAGAACTCAGAAACAAGTAATGTGATTTGGGATACCTTGATGGCCAGATGATTTCCTTGGAGTTGCAGCGCCAATACGCATAGGCCTGCTAGAACAGTAAACGCCATTCATTTGAGTCATAGCTTTCGTCCTCTCGCTATCATCTCCAAACCTAACGAAACCGTAGCCCTTTGAACGGCCAGTATTGGCATCAAAGACAACTTTTGCAGCTTTAACAGAAGGAAACACACTAGCAAACGTTTCATGCAACAAACTATCTGTAACATCTGCAGCTAAATCTCCTACAAAAATAGAAAGATCAGGAACATTGTCTGAGGACTTCTCTCCTGTACTAAATGTCGCCCAGTTCAGGCGGAAAGGTTGCTCTGTGTTCGGCATCAAAATTCCAGCATAACTCTGTAAAATCTTCTCAGCCGTGGCATGTGAATGAAATTCAACAAATCCATAACCCTCTGATAGACCAGTCTGCTTATTGCGAATAACCTTGATGGATGAAATCTGCAAAACCATATGGTAACAGTAAGTAGCAATACTATAGGTTTGTAAATGAAGCCATAAGAGAAGCACAAGAAGCATTTGATGTTGAAACAAGTTAAGATTTCAAAATTCCAGTTAATTTTCATCAAACTAGAGCGGCAACAAAGTAGAGACTGTGTCACCTTTCCAAAGTTATATAATCATACAAACACATAATCTTAGTTCCGATATATTTTTTATGTAATCTAAGTAATAGACTAAATAATGCACAAGATCTAGTTTCAAAGATTAGTATAGGCACTTGTATGAGTGAAGCATACTTCCTTCTAATATAACATTTTGTTCTTGTGTATAACATTTCTGTGACTCTCTCTTCAATAATAATATCTCAATGTAATTCACTATAATCATAATAAAAAAATTTCAACCACGATAAATATCATGTTAAAGCACTAAGATATGAATGAATATGCACTACAAAGAGAAGAAAACGATCAACAACATCTACATTTCCCACTAGATTCTTCAAACTTTAATCTTTAAATATAAGAAAAATTCCGAACTTATCATCAATGAGTGTGGTCCTTCTGTATTCTACAAAGGGAAAACTCTTATATGCAAACTAGACCAAATAAATGCACAACACCTTCATTTCCACGAAAATATTTACATTGCTATATTAAATTTAAAATATTACATTACTAAATCGGTACTTGATGAAAATGAGTAAAATAAAGCATACAACCTTACATCATAACTTCTGTGCAATGTGAATATAAACCTCTTTTCACTTACATCCAACCTTAGATTAATTTGGTTTTCTTTTATTGAATTTCAGTTTTACAGGCCATATAAAAGTAAAAATTAAACAAAGTAAAGCTTATAAAAGTTTGCTTCGATTCAAGGCTGAGATAAGCTTCAAAGCACAATGACAGCTTATAAAAGATACTACAAATCTATAACCCATTAAAACTTAAGAGACACCATCACAAGCAACTATTTGAACATTTGCATTTTAACATATATATTTTCTCTAAACTATCATTATTTGAAAAATCATTATACTTCATTATCAATACCATAACTATTAGAATACCACAACTAAATGCATTTACATGCTAAATCCAAGCTTAGCTATTAAAAATTACAAATTATACACACCAAATAACCAACTGAAGTAAAAGCTTTCACGTTACTTAAATCAACTCAAAAAGATATATGTTAGAAAGAAAAAACCAATAAGATATATAGCTTTCTCTGAAAATATAACAGAATTAACGGAAAATATGGATACGACCTCTCCGGCGGAAGCGAAGCATCGATGGAGATAGTTCTCATCCATCCAGTGATGCAAATCTCCAACCCAAACCGTCTTGTTCTCACCGCCGCCGGATCCATGCTGGTGCTGCTGGTGGTTGTGGTGAGCCACGTGAGGCGGAGGAGGTGGAGCCGGCGCGTGGTAGGGATGGTGATAAGGCACGTAGTGAGGCGGCGCGTAGTGCTGCGGCGGCAACATGTGGTGCTGCATTACCATGGCCGCCGCAGGATACGGCATCCACTGCTGCGTCGGCACCGCAACGGCCGGTGGATGTTGCCGTTGTTGCTGCTTCGGTTGTTGCGGTTGATGGTTGTCTGACGACGGTTGCTGTTGTTTGTGTTGGTTTTGCTGCGGCGAATCAGAACCGTTGGATTGTTCCATCTTGTTAACTGAAAAAGAAAGAAACGGTTACAACAATAACAGAGAAACTTTCTCTCTCTGTAACAGAAACGGGTGAGGAGTGAGGTTTTTTAGTTTTAGAGAGAGAAAGAGGTGAATCTGGGAAAATTGGGAAGAGAGAGAAAGAGAGAAAGAGAGCGGGGCGCGGTGGAAGGGTATAACTAAACTTAAGAGGATGAAGGATACATGGGTTGGGTTTGTTTCGTAAACGCGGTCGTTCTTGTGGCCGTTGGATTTCACGAATGGGGTTTGGTGTCAGCCGTTGGATCTGATTGTGAGGGATTTGCACGAATGCCAAGCAAACCACTTTATATACGATGAGAGTTTCGGTGTCTCAGTGTGGACAGTGTGGTTTCTGCATCCGCCGCCAGATTTTCGTTTCTTTCCCTGCCTCTTCTCTCCTGCAATTTCTTTTCTTTTTATAAATGTTTATTTAGAAAAAAAAAAATGATACTTGAGGTTAAACTGAAAAAATAATTAGAATTCCAAACAATGCACTTTTGCTTATAATCATAAACTTCAAAATATTATTTTCACTTATAAATTATTTTTCAGAAATATTATTCGTACACTAAAATTAGTCACTAAAATCAGCCACTAAAATCAACCACCAATGTATTTGTGTATATAAACATGTGTGATTTTATTTATTTTCAACTTGTATTTGTATTTGGTATATATTTTATACTGATAGCTGACTTTAGTAACTGATTTTAGTGTGCACGTAGCATTATTTTTTAGCTTAAAATTAGTATTTTGATTATAAGCTATTTTCATATTTATACCCAAACATAATTTATTTTTGAAAGAAAAAACGGTTTTTGAAAAACAAGTTCTTTTTGTCTGAGTTCCCAAACATGCTCTTTCATGAATTGCAAACTTTTCAATCCAAAACCCAACTTGAACAGTGTGACTTATTATGAGATAACAAAGTTTCCGATCCATTAGCCTTTGTCAATCCAAAAACTTTGAGTTGGATCAGAACTCATAGGCTTGTGAGTTGTGACTTAGCCCATCCAATGATACCTCGGACCTTACCTCTGAAATGTCTTAAGTTGCAATATGTAAAGACCAAAAATCATACTATATAATAATAAAATAAATTATTTATAAACTAACTTGAGTTGATCAATTTATTCGTCTGTTTAAATAAATATCAAGAGTTTAAATTTTACTTTGTGTATGTAGTAGTAATCTATTAGCCAACGGTAATTCTCAAATGATACTCAAATCCGCAACGAATTAATCATTAATTTGTCAAACTAAGAGAAATAACATATTAAAATTTTGATACAAAAATTTTATTATAAATATCTATTTTTTTTACTGTATCTAATTAACATGTAAAATAATTACACATCAATCGAAAAATAAGTGAAAAGAATCAGGAACCAATAATTATTGGTTGATTTGATAAGTAATACATTATTTTGAACCCAACCAATTAGTTATAAACTTATAATAAATTGACGAAATAGATTTTAAGTTTCTAACCATTAAAACAATTAATATCTTATTACTATCGCTGGTTTAAAGTTTAAACCATATTTGAAAGAAGATATTCTAATTTTGAATTGAGATATTCTAATTTTATAAAAAGATAATTCTATTTACCGCGTAAAATAATATCTAAAAATAGAAAGAAGCAAATCAGAAAGAAATATAATGTGATCTTAAAAGAAAACAAACCAAATTTTTCAATATTCAGCACTTAAATTAAATTTTCTTCTATATATATAAATATGTATAGGATCAAATTATCAGCTAGAGCTAGAGTTTTATATAACTTCGACAAAGAGAAAAAAAATATGGCATCATTGTGTGAGGATGAATTGCTTCACATATTTTCCTTTCTTCCAACAAAATCAATATGTAAGTTTCAATCTCTTTGCAAATCTCTTCATCATGAAATTCATGGAGCCAGATTTAGGATGAACCATGCACAAAATATATCTCTAAAAGATGATACTTACATCTTCATTCAACCAAGAATATTTTTCAATAACTTCGACAAGGATGAATTATTCCATCTGTTGTCGCCACTGTCACCGTCGTCACCGGCTGGAGAAGAAGAATCGAATTTCCATGAGCAGCTGCCTAGAAATTTCTTGCAATTCTTGAAGAAGGTAAAAATTCTTGCTTCAAGCAATGGTTTAATTTTGTGTCAAAGTAATAGTAATAAGGAGCTATGTTTATGTAACCCTATAACACAAACATGGCTCCCAATTACTACTCCATCCACTCTACCTGAAAGTCCTTTTCATGAAGCCAATATTTTCTTCAAGTGCATGAATAATAAGGGTTTGGATTATTTGGATGATTACTTGATAATTTTGATTGAGGGGACACCAGAATGGGGGCAACATGTTATTATTAAATTATATTCGTCAAAAGAAGGTATATGGAGAAGAATGGAGAATGATTTTTTTGTTGGTCCAATGAATATGAGACTCGATAATTCTGTTTATCTTCAAGAAAAATTGTTTCTGATTTCAAATAGTCCTTCTGTTTTTAAGAAGGGTTCTCATTATCTTCCACTATATATAATGGCCTATGATTTTGCGGCCGGTGGCGAATCAACGACGGTCAACCTACCAGAAGATACTTTAGAAGCTTCTCTTGATTGGAATTGTGATCTAAGAATTTTTGAATGGGGGAAGGAGAAGAATTTGGATCATTCTCTTTGCTTAGTTAGGTACATGAAAGGTTGTTTTACTATATGGATTTTGATAGATTCAAAGTCAAGTAAATGGAAAAGGATTTTGGAAATTAAGGTTGAAGAGATAGGGTTGAAGGAAGAAAATCCTAATGTTCAAGGGTTTAGAATTGTTAATGGGAATTGTTTGGTTTTTGTAACCGGGAGAAAAGTGTATGGATATTATTGTTTCAATGATCAAAGTTGTTGGAGATTGAAAGAAATATGTGAACATAAATGGGATAATATTAGAATTAATTTGATCTCTTATTCTCCAACTCTTCGACCTTGTGGAAACAATATGACTTGAAATTAATTCAAATTCTAGTTTTAGTATTGCGTTTGTTTGTGTATAAGAAGAAGAGTTTTTTTTTTTTTTTAA
>NC_029790.2:136129846-136131293 GCF_000816755.2 Arachis ipaensis | reverse complement strand
TAGTATTGTTTTTAGTATTCTATTTTAGTATGTTATAATTTTTTATTATTATAATAAAATTAATATTTATTTATTTATTAACTTAAAAATAACATATAAAAATTGATAAGTTAAGTACTCTTTTTTATTACAAAATTTTTATTAATGTTTATATAGGTTGATTTTGCATTAAATTTAATAGTCCAAATTTTATTTATAAATAGAACTCAATTAGCCAGTAAATCGAAACAGACTCATTCAAACTATAATTCGAATTCCTCAAGTACTAATTCGAATCAGCTAGATTCGAACTCCCTATACATAATTCGAATAAGGTTGATTTGAACTTTTCCTGCATGATTCAAATCAGTCTAATTCGAACTAATAAGACTGTAAACTCCCTCACTAATTCGAAGAGGTTTGATTCGAATTACTAAACTTTTTAGTTCGAATAGGGTTGATTAGAATTATATAGAGACATACTTTTTGTTGATCCATGTCTCATTTTTTCGTTTGGCTTAATCATATAAAATCTCATGCAAGCTGGTTTAATACTGTTATTTACCCTAAATATTATATATAATTTAAATTTTTAATATATATTTATATTTTAATATATATTTTATATTGATGACTAATTTTAGTGGTTGGTTGATTTTAATATATATAATAATTATATATTTCAACATATATTATTCTATGTAAATAACTAATTTAGTGACTGAATTTTTATATATGTACAGTATATTAATATGAATAATTATTGTTTACACAATGAGTAATAAGTATAAAAGATAATTAATTTTATTGACCTACGATATTTAAGTGTAAAATATGTTTTCATATATGGGTATAACCGTATAAGTATTAAATTCATAGATTATAATTATATATTTTAATATATATTCTATATAAATAATTAATTTGGTGGCTGATTTTTATTTTATGTATATACAGTATATTAATATGAATAATTGTTTACACAATGAGTAATAGGTATAAAAAGATAATTAATTTTATTCACCTAGAATATTTAAGTGTAAAATATGTTTCCATAAATGGGTATAAGCATTAAATTCATAGATATGAAAAGAGGAATAAAATTTAATAAAAATATCCATAATAAATTTTAAGAATAGTGTTGCATATTCAAGTTTTTTATAAATTAAGACCAACCAAATTAAATAATAAGACTTAGAATAATGATAATTATAATTAATTTTTGTTATGTTAAATCAATTTAGTTAGATTTAATTAATAAAAAAATTTAAATGTGTATCATTGTTTAAATTTTAAGAACTTCTGAAAAGGTATAGGTAATTGATAATAATTTTTAAACTTAAATCAAAAGAGTTTTTTGAATCAGTTAAAAAAATTTGGTTATCTAATATGATTTAAATCATTTTCCGTTATCTTTCTACTACTTTTAAATACCGAAAGTTTTTAAATTTTCATTTTTTATATTTTA
>NC_029790.2:136125826-136129825 GCF_000816755.2 Arachis ipaensis | reverse complement strand
TTTTCTTATAAATTAAATATTTATAATAATAATAATAATAAATATGAAGTTAATTAAAATAGTAAATATCTACCCTTCTAACTAGGTTTTGGATTTGAATATTCAAAATAGCAAAAATATATTGTTTAGGTTATATATAATAAATTACATTTCAGGAAAAAAAAAATATACATCAAACTTATTCCATATTCATTTTATATAGTATAAGGATTTTTTTGGAATAAGTTTAAAAAATCAATTATTTTTTAAAAAAATTCTAAATTTTAATTATCAGTTTTTTTTTTTGTAGGTTCACCACAATTTGCCCAGTTACTCCACAAACTGAGAGGTAAAGCGTGTAGTTCGTTCATTTAAACATTAGGTGAACTGTATGAAAAAAAAAACAGATAATGGTAATTAAAGTCGTTTTAATTTTTTTAGAAAATAATGTATTTTTTAATTTATTCCAGAAAAAAATGATACTTGAGGTTAAACTGAAAAAATAATTAGAATTCCAAACAATGCACTTTTGCTTATAATCATAAACTTCAAAATATTATTTTCACTTATAAATTATTTTTCAGAAATGCTATTCGTACACTAAAATTAGTAACTAAAATCAGCCACCAATATATTTGTGTATATAAACATGTGTAATTTAATTTATTTTCAACTTATATTTATATTTGACATATATTTTATACTGGTGGCTGACTTTAGTAACTGATTTTAGTGTGCACGTAGCATTATTTTTTAGCTTAAAATTAGTATTTTCGATTATAAGCTATTTTCATATTTATATCCAAACATAATTTATTTTTGAAAGAAAAAACAGTTTTTCAAAAACAAGTTATTTTTTCTGAGTTCTCAAACATGGTCTTGCATGAATTGCAAAATTTTCAATCCAAAACCCAACTTGAACATTGTAGTATTGTACAAAGTTTCCGATCCATTAGCCTTTGTCAATCCAAAAACTTTGAGTTGGATCAGAACTCATAGGCTTGTGAGTTGTGACTTAGCCCATCCAATGATACCTCGGACCTTACCTCTGAAATGTCTTAAGTTGCAATATGTAAAGACCAAAAATCATACTATATAATAATTTTATAAACCAATTTGAGTTGGTCAAGTATCAATTTATTCGGCTGTTTAAATAAATTTTTGTTGATTTGATAAGTAATACATTATTTTGAACCCAATTAATTAGTTATAAACTTATAATAAATTGACGAAGTAAATTCTAAGTTTCTAACAATCAAAATAATTAATATTTTATTATTATCGTTTGTTTAAAGTTTAAACCATATTTTGAAAGAATATATTCTAATTTTAAATTGGGATATTCTAATTTTATAAAAAGATAATTTTATTTTTTACGTAAAATAACATCTAAAAATACAAAGAAGCAAATCAAAAAGAAATCCAATGTGATTTTGAAAGAAAACAAACCAAATTTTTTAATATTCTATTAAACTACTCTTTCATTTTAGCCCATGACAATAATAAAGAAGTCTCGTGACCCATAAATTTAACCCAACAGAATACATAAATTCAATTACAATTTTAGTCTTTATTATCTTATCTTGTCTTATCTTTATCTTATTTTTATTTACTTTTATCTTTCATAGGACAATGTTCTATATATATTTAGTTTTACCTTCATAGTTTACATTTCAATTCAATTCAATCAATCAACAATCAATAAAATTTTTTTCATCTACTCTTTTCCTATTCTTTCACAAATTTATCATATTCAACACTTAAATTAAATTTTCTTCTATATATAAAAATATCTATAAGATCAAGGGTTCATTACTAGCCAAAGTTCCATAATTTCAATAAAGAGAGAAAACAAAAAATATGGTATCTTTGTGCGAGGATGAATTGCTTCACATATTCTCTTTTCTTCCAACAAAATCAATATGCAAGTTTCAATTTCTTTGCAAATCTCTTCATGATGAATTTCATGGAGCCAGCTTTAGGATGAGCCATGCACAAAATATGTCTCTAAAAGATGATACTTGCATCTTCATTCAACCGGAGATATTTTTCAACAGCTTCAATAAGGATAAATTATTCCATCTGTTGCCACCACCGCTGCCATCGCCACCGACCGGAGAAGAATCAAATTTCTATGAGCAACTGCCTAAAAATTCCTTGCAATTCTTGAAGAAGGTACAAATTCTTGCTTCAAGCAATGGTTTAATTTTGTGTCAAAGTAATAGTAATAAAGAGCTTTGTTTATGTAACCCTATAACACAAACATGGCTCCCAATTACTACTCCATCCACTTCACCTGAAAGTCTTTTTCATGAAGCCAATGTTTTCTTCAAGTGCATGAATAATAAGGGTTTGGATTGTTTGGATGATTACTTAATAATTTTGATTGAGGGGACACCGGAATGGGGGCAACATGTTATTATTAAATTATATTCGTCAAAAGAAGGTGTATGGAGAAAAATGGAGAATGATTTTTTTGTTGGTCCAATGAACATGAGACTCAATAATTCCGTTTATCTTCAAGAAAAACTCTTTCTTATTTCAAATAGTCCTTCTTCTTTTAAGAAGGATTCTCATTATCTTCCACTATATATAATGGCCTATGATTTCGCGGCTGGCGGCGAATCGACGACGGTAAACCTGCCGGAAGATACCTTAGAGGCTTCTCTTGATCGGAATTGTGATCTAAGAATTTTTGAATGGGGAAAAGAGAAGAACTTGGATCATTCTCTTTGCTTAGTTAGATATATGAGAGGTTCTTTCACTATATGGATTTTAATAGATTCAAAGTCAAGTAAATGGAGAAAGATTTTGGAAGTTAGGATTGAAGAAATAGGGTTGAAGGAGGAAAATCCTAATGTTCAAGGGTTTAGAATTGTTAATGGAAATTGTTTGGTTTTTGTAACCGGAAAAAAGGTGTATGGATATTATTGTTTCAATGATCAAAGTTGTTGGGGATTGAAAGAAATATGTGAACATAAATGGGATAATATTAGAATTAATTTGATCCCTTATTCTCCAACTCTTCGACCTTGTGGAAGTAATGTGGCTTGAAATTAATTCAAGTTCTAGTTTTGGTATTACATTTGTGTATAAGTCGATGATATATAATATATATACACACATGTTTTGGCTCTTGTGGTTGGGACGCTACAGTGGCACCAAAGAAGTGGGAGAATAAGATCAAAACATATCTTTAAATTTAATTTAAGTTTTCAAATAATTTTGTTGACTTATCTTGTGACTCTTCTTATAATCTCATTCTTCGTTCCAAACAAAAACAAGCTATGCTATCAAAAACAGAAAGATTAAATACTAATAATTATTAGTTATTTAAAAAGATATGTGAATTTTGTGATATCTTATTATATTATTTAGCTAAAATTCAGTCTATAATATTTTTTTTTTATTTATCCTTCGCTTATTAAAGGAGAAAAAAATCAGTGGTACGTACGAATACGATGAGATTATATATATACACACACCTCAAATTAAAACAATAATAAGGCCAATATACGAAAATAAAATATTTAATTTCTAAAATTATGGAAATAGAATTTTTTCAATTTGAATACGAAAATGTAATTTTCTATAAATTTATGTAAATCGTGAAAGGATCAAATTTATGTAAATCGCTAGAGGAGTTCTACCCCCACGATTTATGTTGATGAAGCATTTGGGAAGAAATTGTTAGAGGAGTTTTACGATTTATGTTGACGAAGTATTTGGGAAGAAACTGTAGTAGGGGTCTACGATTTTTATGATGATGCAAAATATGCATAAACATGCAAAACACGCACCGAGTTGTGCTATATATACCAACCTAAAGTGAATGATGTGATAGTAGAGTATCATTTTTTTTTTTCAGTAATCTGCCCTTTTATTTGTTTTACGCTTAAAAAATTAAAAAATTCTAAAATAATAGTCTAAAACAGGGAGTATATTTGAACTTAGTTAAAAGAAAAAGCTGAATACACTAAATGTTTGTTGACATGGCCAGACCTTCAAAATACTTGTCTC
>NC_029790.2:136122513-136125745 GCF_000816755.2 Arachis ipaensis | reverse complement strand
GGTACACACTACAATACATAATGACATAAACAGGAACTTATACGTTCCGTACTTCCATTAGATACCTATAAGCAACAACGAAAACTTTAATGCATGAGATATCTTATAACAATAATTATTATAATGCATGTGATGGAATTGAATGACTCTTAAGTTTTAACTGAGGTAGAAATTTTGTTACAATTAATTTTATGTAAAATTAATAATTAAGATTCGTTAGATAATAATTTAGTCAAATTTATTAAATTATCTAACAATCTTTAATTATTAATTTTTTTCTAAAATTAACTGCACCTGAATTTTTAACTTGATCTAATAACATATTTGGGTTTCTATTTTTTTTTTAAAAAAAAAAATCTAAACTATAACTTGGATAGAAGCCATTCTCTTCTATAATTTTTGTCCAAATTATAAATTTAGATTTTTAAATGAAAAATTCAATTGCACACATAGAATTACGGCATTGGAGCCCCGGCGGCGGGAACGTCGACGGCGGCAGCGAAACCGGGGAAGGCATGGCCAGCACCAGGACTGTGACCTGGATCCGTTGGGCGGAAATCGTTAGTCCCAAACTGGTCTCCAATATTGTTGGAACCTATCATATGGCGGCGCCAAAGGGCCACATTTTCATCAAGTGTGGCTATTTCCTTGTTGTTGTCATCACTTTGCATAATTGGCCTTGCAAGAGCTGAGAAAATGGTTAAAGCAAGAAGAGTAGAAGTGATCATGAACACAAACTTTGAATTGGCCATTGTGTATGTTTAGAGAAAGTGGAAAAGTTTTAAGCTAAGGGAGAGGTTTAAAGATATAATTTAATTTGTTGAGATTTGAACAATGTATGTGGTAATTGTATATATAGACCTCGTGAGATCCACACAGCAACGACACGTGTTCATTTTAGAAAAAAAAATATAGGTAGATAATAAAAATGCTAAACAATGTAAACAATTAATCTATCGGATGTTCAATTTACTAGGTGTGGGGATGATTATCTTAATATTAAAACTCAGGTGGATAATTTAGCAGTGTAGTGTATTTTTATTTTATTGGACCAATTTTAGAACCTATTATTCACATTATTCACAAAAACTATTGTCTAATCCATCACAAAATTGATTCAGCTTAGAATAAAAATAAGAGGAATGCTAGGGGGCAGCAACTTTTGTGTTTTGTAACGGCTATCAATAATATTTTTAATGGTGTAAGATTAAATTCAATGGTGTAAAATCATTCAATTTTCTTTTAATGGTTAAATGCTGGCCAACTTTTTAAAAAATTGCTAGCCTCCATGACTTTTCCTAAAAATAATAAAATGAGACAAAAAATTAATAATCCAGTTAAACTGATTTGATTTAATTTTTTTAACGTTTAATCAGTCTAAAAACAAAACATATTTTAAAAAAAAATTAAGTATTTATTTTATAACACACAACAACAAGAACAAAAAAACAAAGTGATGAGGAAGTTGCTGGAATATATACATAGCGGATGGTGAAAATGTAAACCTTGACATGATTATGTCTCCCCAACGATTCTCTTTTGCAATTTGTACGATGGATCTTGTTGGAACTATCCCTTCTTTTATCTCTAAACTTAGGTATATATTTCGAATATTTTGAATATATTGACTTAATTACAAAGTATCTTTTTTCTATATAGATAATTGTTTGTAGATATTTTATTTTAGAGAAAATTAAACTTTTCTTTTTTTTTTTTCTAAATGAGATATATTTCAACAAGGAAAAATATAGAAAGTGAGTACATACAAAAGACATTTTAAAAATAATCGTATAAACATAAAAATCATAAAATTAATCATGTGAATATATTTTTTGTTGAGATATAAACAGTATTCTTTATAGAAAAATAATTAATAGATTGAATTGATATTATAATCGTTAATTAATAAATTGATAATGATGCATGGTCATTAAGTTTATTGGTTAAAATATTAGAATTAAGACAAATAAAAAGAATTATGACTTATAATGTACAATAAAAATTGAAGAGATAATACTTAATTTGGTCATTGAATTTGCATACAATCTTTAATTTAGTCCTTAAAGTTTCAATTGTCTTTATTTAATTCCCAAACTTTGCGAGCATAATTCATATTAGTCCTTGAAACAATTTTCAATGTATATACATTAATAGAACGTTGTCATGGACAGGCGGATACCACACTAGACTATGTAAAATGATGTCGTTTTAGTTTTGACACTCAAATAATAAAAAAACAACATCATAAGTGGTATTTATTGAAACTTTACCTAATAAAACAAGTGATGCGACATCATTTTTGAGCTATTTGAATGCCAAAACCAAAACTACATCATTTTACATGTTTCAGTGTGGCATTTGATTGTCTATTTCAACGCTCCATTAACGTTTTTTAACTAAAAATCGTTTCAGGGATTAATGTGAGACACATTTATAAAATTTGGGGATTAAAGAGAGGTCATTAAAATTACAGGGACTAAATTGAAACTCGCGTGTAAGTTTAGAAACTAAATTGAGTATTAACTCAAAATTGAATTATAGTGTAACGAATCATATCTTATTCCAATCTCCCATTCAAATACTCCCATCACCCTACTTTAATTTAAGAATAAAAAATAAAATTTAAAAAAAATAATATTCAATCTAATCCCTTAATTTATACGCGAATCTCAATTTTATTTTTAAAATTTTAACTATCTTTATTTAATTTTCAAACTTTGCAAACGTAATTTATATTAGACTGTAGGATAATTTTTGACACACATTAGTTTGTATATTACTCATATAAAGTTATTTTTATTCAAAGATGATAACTAATCATTATTAAATAATTTTATATATTTTGTTAAATTATAAATCTAATAATTTTCATAGGAAAATAACATTAAAGAATGAGATAGATATGCAAAACAGTTAATTATATATGAAGAAGAATAGTGCGATGACAGGTACACCCACAATGTCTTGCATGATAAGATGTTTCAAGGTACGAACCCAACTTTTGACTTTTTCATTTCCAAATTGATTATTGGCTTCATTACACTCTTGAATCCAGATTCCGATCCCTTGTAGACTTCATAGTAGATTCATCAACAAAAGTCAAAAAGGTTTGAGAGTATATACGGAGTAGATTCTTTCGTATCAATCAAATTTATTCTTAGTTATGATTAGCGCACACACCATATAAATCAAGCATAATCCTTGGTATGTATATGTTCTACTATTGGTGTTA
>NC_029790.2:136121786-136122217 GCF_000816755.2 Arachis ipaensis | reverse complement strand
CTGATAGGACACAGAGACATTAACAAGAGACACAACTTATTTTTTATTTTTTTTTTCATTATTCTTGTTGATTTTTCATAATTATATTTTTTATTATTATATTTTTCATCTCAAATTTTTTGAAAGAAAATAAATGAAAATAAATTAGATTTTCATAATTTGTTTTAGTTTATCATCAAATAGAATATAAGAACATAAAATTTTATGTCTCTGTCCATCAGTATCTTGTCCTATCCTATTCTCAGTGTCTTGTCTTGTCATATTCTCAAAAACAAACGCAACCTAAATTAAGCTCAATTTATTCATAAGTAATTAAGAAAACAAACTAAGTAACAATAAATCATTATTGTGATATTAAAAGATAATAAAGGTGAAGTTATTTTGTGACACTATAAAATTATATGTTTAACTTTATCATCCTTGGACCCTAA
>NC_029790.2:136117921-136118295 GCF_000816755.2 Arachis ipaensis | reverse complement strand
AATTATTCTTGTTGATTTTTCATAATTATATTTTTTATTATTATATTTTTCATCTCAAATTTTTTGAAAGAAAATAAATGAAAATAAATTAGATTTTCATAATTTGTTTTAGTTTATCATCAAATAGAATATAAGAACATAAAATTTTATGTCTCTGTCCATCAGTATCTTGTCCTATCCTATTCTCAGTGTTGTCATATTCCATATTCTCAAAAACAAACGCAACCTAAATTAAGCTCAATTTATTCATAAGTAATTAAGAAAACAAACTAAGTAACAATAATTGTGATATGTGATATTAAAAGATAATAAAGGTGAAGTTATTTTGTGACACTATAAAATTATATGTTTAACTTTATCATCCTTGGACCCTA
>NC_029790.2:136116161-136117900 GCF_000816755.2 Arachis ipaensis | reverse complement strand
AACTTCTTATTTTAGTCTCAATTTTTTTCAAATAAATATCCTATTTTAATCCCAGAAAATTTTTAAACGGATTTAATATATATTGTTCTACTATTACATTTAACATAAACAATTCCCATATTGAAGAGTTAATAACATTCGATTTCAGTATGTAAGTAAAATCGATGAACCAACGATCACTAATATAAAAGTTTTTCCTTTAATTTTAAAGCATTGATGATTGATGGGTGGGATTTGGAATTTTATACAACAAAAAAATTAAAATGAAAAAGTGTTACAGACAAATTTTAGTTATGTTTTTCTAATACTTGGAAGAATATATTACTTAACTAGTAATGTTATTAACGTCCATATCGCTCATTTCGTTAATTATTAGTGTCAAATTTAATAGCAAGACTATATTCAACCTGTTTAAAATTTTTTAGAACTAAAATATAACGTTTAAAATGTTAAAGACCAAATTAAAATTTGGTCCAAATATTAAAGACTAAAATAGTAGTTTACCAAAATTCTAACTTTTAATATTGATTTTTTATTTATTGATAATTTTTTTAAGAGATCAAAACACCTATCAGTTAGGTTTGATCAATTCTATTTCGTTCTATATATGTTGATACTTCCTTATGAATTTGGCAAATAATAATTGACCATAGAACAAAATAAAAATTATTTATTAATTACTCTTCTCATACCATATAGTATTTTCCTGGTAGTCAAGTGTTACATCATGCATGCATGCCACCATATTATGGTGAAGAAATTAAATGTATATATTTAAACTTTTATATACATAGTAAAAATTCAACGTTGCTCATCAAT
This sequence comes from Arachis ipaensis, assembly GCF_000816755.2. NCBI lineage: Eukaryota > Viridiplantae > Streptophyta > Magnoliopsida > Fabales > Fabaceae > Arachis > Arachis ipaensis. The sequence continues at coordinate 136,117,081 of NC_029790.2, read as the reverse complement.
TTGTCTGAAAAATTGTAGGGGTTCTTATTTAGTGGAATCTTCCCTTTTCCACTCACCCAGCCACACTTCCCATGCTCAAGCAAATATGTTGCTAAGAACAGTAACAAAACAATGGCAATCAAGCAGTTTTGAGAAAAAGCTCACATATATTAAAGAATCCACAATAAATCAAGGTAAATTCTATAGTGCTTATGATTATAGTAGTTATATATATGGTGGTGGCTAATATAAATTAAGGTCACGTTTTTAGCATATTTAAAGAAAGAGTTATATTACATATACATTAAAATTAGTCACTAAAATCAGTCATCAGTATAAAATATATGTTGGAATATAAATATATATTAAAAATAAATTAAATCACACATATATTTATACACAAATATATTAGTGACTGATTTTAGTGTATAAATTACATACATATTCATAGAATACAACAATCTAGAGGGGATATTTCCCCCTAGTTAGTGTCAAGATATGTCACCAAAAAGTGTAATCAATGCAATATGTTGAGAAATTAAAAGCGCACTGAAAATTGAAACCAAAGTGAATTTAATAATAGTCACCAAAGAATAATATATAAAGGGTAACTATATTTTGAATCCTAGTGGACCCTTTTAATTAATTTGCCTAGAACAAAAACTATATATATTAACAACGATGTTCTATCATCGATTTGCTTCAAAGGTCACTTGTCCATCCATTAAAGGAAACATGAGAGGTAGGCATGTTGTTGATGATGAACACTTGGGTTGGCTCCTCAACTTGGGGAAGATGCTAGCTAGTGACCATCATATGAGAATGGATGTGGCTCCCAGCAGTAGTAATGTTGCATTATTTTTTGTCGTCAGTTTTTATCTATCATGCACGGACACTGACACGGACACGGAACACGCCGGCATACGAATTTTAAAATTTTA
>NC_029790.2:136100191-136116153 GCF_000816755.2 Arachis ipaensis | reverse complement strand
TATCTAAATTTATTTCAAAAATATATGTTAAGAATAAGATTGGACACGCTGACACGTGATGGTATTTAGGTGTGTCCAAGCGTATCCGGAGAAGAATTCTTTTGCCTTTTATTAAGACACAGTTGAACATAACAGACACGCGTGTCCAACGAGTATCAGTGAGTGTCGTATCCGAAATGTGTCCGACACACAGACACAGCAACTATTGATTTTTTTTTTTTGGTCAGGACCAGCTATTGATTATCAAAGTGTTTTCTCTTGTGTGTTTTTGGTACTGTCAAAATCTTTTTTGTGTTTTTATTAAAGTGAAAGTTCACAAAAATATTCCTGTGATTTGGGCTTGGACAAAAATAGGTGGTAGCTTAAGCCCATTTCTAATAAGAATTGCCACACGCCAAGAGCGAAGAAGAAATCCTGACAAAAAAAAAAGACGAGAGAAGAAGAAAAGAAAAAAAAAAAAAAAAGAGAAAACGGCGGCATTGGGACAAAGAAATAAAAGAGAACGCACGCACGCAACAGAAATGTTTAGAAACGAAAAGAAAAACATTTAATGAATGTGAATGAACCAAGTTTGAAAAACCTCATTTGCCAAGCAACCTCCTTAATCTTATCGTATCTTGTAAACAAAACAAAACATTTCACACTTTATTGGAATAAAACATTAAATTAAGCACTTTATCCTTTTTTTTTTTCTCTCTTAAAAAATTAATTATAATACATACCTGTGGTTTGTGTTATGCCCGTGGTTTGTGACTTTGTGTAATTAATTTCTTGTGTGGCGTCAATTGCGTATAGTAATAACAATGAATAAATTAAGCAATGTACTAATGACAATTACTTACATTGTCGTGAATAAATAAGAATAACTAAGGCACAAATAGAATAAGTTTTTTTTTTCTATTTACTAGAATTATAAATTAATAATTTTGGTGTTATAATTTTTTTATTTGACTAAAACATTTAAAAAAAAAATAAAAATTGGCCAATGAGTAATAGCTCAAATGGTATAGTCTCCCCATACTCAATTAAGAGGTTGCGGGTTCGAGTCTCTTATTTTTTCAATAATTAATTATTATATTTTAAACACATGTATAAAGAACATATCCAAAAAATACGCCTATAAAGATATTTCTATTAGACATAGTCATAAAAAAAATATTTTTATTAGACACATCTATAAAGACACTTCTATTAAATACTGTTATAAATTAGAATTGACAGAAGTTGGCAGAAATACTCTTGGTTGGTAATGTAGAGGGATTAATAAATTTCATACCGACAATACTAATCACTTCTAGAATTTTTTGGATAAAAAATACAAATATATTTTTTATAAAAGTAAAATTACAAAATTAATTAATTAATTAAAATAAAAAATGATGGAAATGGTGGTGGGTGTGTTATGGTCGCAGGTTCAAAAGAATATGCCGTTGTTATGTTCCTCTTCCTCGCAAACATTCTCAGATGCCAACTTTGTGTTGTGTTCTTATGTACTCTTACTTCTATTTTCTTCCTTTCTCACCCTCCTTCTCTTCTCTTTCCATAGATTAGAAGGTAATCGCAATTTTCCCTCTTCTTAATTCTCATTTTTTACTATTATTCTTATTGTTGTTGTTATTGTTATTCTTATTTTCTCTTTATATTCAATTTTCGTGCTTTTCTTTTTGTATTCTTTAAACGTTTGGAACGTGGAGATTGTTATGGTCGGTGTTTATCGTGTTGCAGTTAAGTTTGAAAAATGTTTTTTTTTTTTCTCTTTTTTCTGGTTATGATGTTACGTTGCGTTGTGTTTTTTTTTGTGGCTTTGAAGGTTTTGGTTTGGTTTGTTTCCTTATTTAAACGTTTTTCTTTGCTTTCTATGCTTCTTGTATTGCTTTAAAGTTTAATAAAGAAGGAGGAGGTAGGAGATTAGGGTTTCGGTTTCTTACCAAATTTGATTGGTCATGTTTTATTTGAAGTATACAACACTGGTAACTTGTGGTAACTGCTTTTTGTAGGAATTCAATTTTGGAATTTTTTTTTGGTTATATATTTTGTTTGGTTTAAGTATGATTTACTCAGCTTTGTTTGGTATTAGTAGTTTGTTGTAGACTTGTAGTGGTTATTTTTGTTGCACTTTGTGCTTGTAACCTCCATCTGAGGTTATTGTCTTCTACCTGTTTGATGTGAATCCTGAATGAACTTCATATACTTGTGGAAAATGTAAGGATGTTGAATTGAAAAGGGAGAAGTGTTGGGAAATGAAATGGGTTATGAAGTTATAAGGGATAGTGTTTCTGGAGGATGTGATTCTAGAAGATACCTAAAAAAGAAAGAGGATGGTCCATGGAGGCATTTAAGTTGATTTGACCTTGGTTCATATATTTGGCTAGTTAAAGTTATTACATTTGATCTTTGTTCATTTGGTTGTTGTGGTGGTTGAAGTTGTTGTTCTTATGTGTCCTTTGCTTTGACAAATACTTAATTGAAAGTTAAATTCATAATTAGCTTAACATTTGATGTTATTGTTCTTCTATGTGTCTATATGTAAATAATGTGATCCCATTACACTTAATTTATACTAAAGTTTCTATTATTATAATTTTGTTCAGGATATTGCTTGTGGTGTTGCTTTCGTGATTTTCTTGAACGTCTAAAGTGGACTTCATCATTGCAGGAATTCTGATTAACGTTACGGCACAACTATATAGTAATATATATAGAGATTTTTTTTATTCTTGAATGAGAGATTGGTATGGGCTCTGAAAAGCAGTCTTCCGGTTTTCTCGATACGATCAAAATGGAGAGGGTTAGAACAATTCTAACCCACACTTACCCTTACCCTCATGAGCATTCCCGACATGCTATAATTGCCGTTGTTGTTGGTTGCCTATTTTTCATCTCGTCCGACAACATGCATACTCTTATAGAAAAATTAGACAACAACATTAAGTGGTGGTCTATGTATGGCTGCTTGTTTGGGTTCTTTTATTTCTTTTCGTCGCCATTTATAGGGAAGACAATCAAGCCTAGCTATTCAAATTTCAGTCGATGGTGAGTTTCTTTACCACCGAATGTTTATGTGTTCTTTATGAAAAGTTAATTAACGGCTCAAAAATAATTCCTTATCTACTTTACAGGTACATAGTCTGGATTTTAGTGGCAGCAGTGTATCATCTTCCTAGTTTCCAGTCAATGGGGGTGGATATGAGGATGAATTTATCTTTGTTTCTGACAATATATCTCTCTTCTATATTGTTTCTTCTTGTCTTCCACATTATATTTTACGGCCTCTGGTATATTGGCCTTGTTTCACGGGTGGCTGGAAAGAGACCACAGATCTTGACCATTCTTCAAAACTGCGCTGTAAGTTTGAAAGGTGATTTATTTTATTTTATCTTTTGTATTTAGGTATAAAGTGTCAGTATTGTTCTGATGCCTCTTTTTTCTATAGGTACTTAGTGTCGCGTGCTGTGTATTTTACAGTCATTGCGGCAATCGTGCCTTTTTAAAACAGAGACCACTTGACCGTAAGAATTCTAACTGGTTTAATTTCTGGAAGAAAGAAGAAAGAAACACATGGCTTGCAAAGTTTCTTCGGATGAATGAGTTAAAGGATCAGGTTTGCTCATCTTGGTTTGCTCCAGTTGGATCTGCAAGTGATTATCCACTTTTGTCAAAGTGGGTTATTTATGGCGAGGTACCCAGTATGAATATATATGATTTGTGTTATCTTCTATGTTAAATCATATGTATATTTTGATTGTACTACTTTACTCATTATAGTCATAGTTGTTTTTGTGTTTTAGATATCTTCTTGCAATGGTTCCTGTCCTGGTTCATCAAATGAAATTTCTCCCATCTACTCTCTGTGGGCCACATTTATTGGGCTTTACATTGCAAATTATGTGGTTGAAAGGTCAACAGGGTAAGTAATTGATTTCATCATGTGCTAAATTTTGTTATTTTCTAGCATGAAGTATGAGAATCCTTTTTCCTGGCTCAAATTAATAGAAAATGTACACTATTAAGTAGTCCCCACAACTTTTCAGTGCCACCCAACTTTTCATAATTGAACGAGTTAAGGGTTAATTTTGTATATGTTGTGTTTCTGATAATGTATTTTATTTTCCCAAAACTGTTTATGTTTAGTTGTTTACTACTTCCCTTTGCAATGCAATGTGGCACACTGCCATGAAGCCTAGGCTCAATAGAGCAGGATGCATATTACATCTTCATATTACTTTACATTAATATTTTCCTCATCAATTAACTTGATTGCTGTGTTCTTGTGTTTGAAAAATTAACAGATGGGCTCTCACCCACCCACTATCTGTTAAAGAATATGAGAAGATGAAGAAGAAGCAGATGAAACCTGATTTTTTGGACATGGTTCCTTGGTACTCTGGGTATGAATTTAAAATATTATTATGTTTACCAATTACTCATTTTTCTTTTTAAAAAAAATTCTTGGGGATTTTGAAGGTGGCCTTTGATTGCATTCTTACACTTGCCCTTAAAATACTAAATGATGCAGAACATCAGCTGATTTATTCAAAACAGTTTTTGACCTCATTGTATCGGTAACTGTCTTTGTTGGGCGTTTTGACATGCGTATGATGCAGGTAACATTTTATTTTTCCTTTGACATTGCTTATAATATTATATCACTGTGTCAGTTTAATATGTAGTTTGAACCTTGAAGTACTTAGATTGTTATAGTGTATCCGATGAAGTATTCAATATACAATTACTTTAACTGAAACCCTTATGTTTATCAACAGGCAGCAATGAGTAAGGTTGACGATGACAATCATAAAGGTGATATTATGTATGATCATTTTAATGAGAAGGATGATTTTTGGTTTGATTTCATGGCTGATACTGGCGATGGAGGGAACTCATCTTATGCTGTTGCACGGCTTCTTGCTCAGCCTCAGCTTCGTACAGTGAAAGATGATTCTGTGGTCAAATTAAAGCGTGGAGACTTGCTAATTATTGGAGGTGATCTCGCGTAAGTTTGTTACTCCTATTTATTGTGTCTATTGTATCATCACATGATTTGATTAAGTACTATTTATTTCGTATAAGTTTCATATGAATGATAAGTTGACTCCTGTTGAATGTTGATGCTGCAGTCAATGTGTCATTTGAACATTTTGAAATGTTCTGTGTCCATCTTTTAGTGCTGTTTGATGATTTGGTGTCTGCTCTGTTGTAGGTATCCTAACCCATCAGCATTCACATACGAAAGGCGCCTTTTTGTTCCTTTCGAGTATGCTCTTCAACCTCCTCCTTGGTATAAAGCAGAGCAAATAGCTGTTAACAAGCCTGAGGTACCCGATGGAGCTGAACTCAAGAACTATAAGGGACCTCAGTGTTTCGTTATTCCTGGAAACCATGGTTAGTTTCAGCTCATGATTTGTGCTCCACCATATTTTATTCGTTCTCAAGGAGATTGTTCTAAAATAATTATTATTTTTTGATTTTGTCATTTAATCTCATCCTATTTTTGAGAGGATTTCTAAATTCCCTTTCTGCCTAAAGCCAATACGATGCAGTGATTATTATTGTTATTATTTTTAATTTTTTGCTTGTCAGACTGGTTTGATGGACTCCAGACCTTCATGCGGTATATATGTCATAGAAGTTGGTTAGGGGGATGGTTAATGCCACAGAAAAAGAGTTACTTTGCTTTGGAACTCCCTAAACGGTGGTGGGTTTTTGGGCTTGATCTAGCACTCCATGGTGATATTGATGTGTACCAATTCAAATTCTTTAGTCAATTGATCAACGAGAAGGTATAATAATTTTTCCTTCCTCTTCTTTGTTGTCTTCTTACAACTTTATGTGATGGTGAAATAATTATTTTCTAAATAAGTATACTCTAAACTTACGTAGAATAATTATTTTAGCGATCTCTTTCTTGTTTTCTCCGCAAACTTTTTACATAGGACTACTATGTTATGAGCATTTGAATAAACTTGCATTTTAAATTATTATATGACCTAGCAATGTTCGAATAATTTATTTATATGACCTATCTATATATTGAGTATACCCACTCTCTCTCATGGTGCTTCTTTTCTCTTTGTCAAGGTTCAAGAGGATGATTCTGTGATCATCATAACCCATGAACCTAACTGGCTTACTGACTGGTATTGGAATGATGTAACTGGAAAGAATATTTCTCACCTGATCTGTGATTATCTAAAAGGAAGATGTAAGCTTCGAATGGCCGGGGACTTGCATCATTACATGCGTCATACTCACACACAAGTAAATTCAGAGGGGCCTATCCATGTACATCATCTACTTGTAAATGGTTGTGGCGGAGCATTTCTTCATCCCACCCATGTTTTCAGTAAATTTCAAAAGCTTTATGGAGTTAACTATGAATGCAAGTCTGCATATCCTTCCTTTGAAGATTCAAGCAGGGTATGTAGAATGTCTACATTATATTCTTGGGGTGTGACCCTTTCTTGGACCCTATGTAACATGGGATACTTAACACCGGCTTCCCTTTTGCCTTTTCTAACACATGGTATAATATAATTTTTAACATGGTGCAGATTGCATTAGGAAACATACTAAAATTTCGTAAGAAGAACTGGCAATTTGATTTCATTGGAGGCATTATATATTTTATACTGGTCTTTTCAGTGTTTCCGCAAGTGAGTTTCTGTTCCTTTTTATTTTCTATTTTTTTTCCCTCCCAAATGTTAATTACGGCTTTTGTGCTACGGTCTTGCCATTTGTCACTAAATAGTGTTTTCTTTATTTTATTTTCCAGTGTAAGCTGAATCATATCCTGCAAGAGGATACATTCCCGGGTCATGTTAAGAACTTCTTGGCTACTGTGTGGAATGAATTTATATACATCCTGGAACACTCTTATGTGTCGCTGGCAGGAGCTATAGCTTTACTGGTTGCAGCATATTCTTTTGTTCCATCCAAGTTGTCGCGGAAGAAAAGAGCAATGGTTGGAATTCTTCATGTTTCCGCTCACCTTGCTTCAGCACTGATTCTTATGTTACTTCTTGAAATAGGCGTGGAAACATGCATCCGGCATAACTTGCTGGCAACTTCAGGTGTTGTTTTAACCTTTTCAATTATTTGTGTTCATGCTTGACCTTTGTCTCTGATGATTTTGGGTTAGGATGATGAGAAAAAATATTTAGTTTTACTTTTTTGGGTATATGATCCAGGGTATCATACTTTATATCAGTGGTATCGATCGGTGGAAAGTGAACACTTTCCCGATCCCACCGGCCTCAGAGCTCGTATTGAACAATGGACGTTTGGACTTTATCCAGCATGTATCAAGTACTTAATGTCCGCCTTTGATGTGCCAGAGGTTAGAAATGGATTCTTTTAAGTTTCGAATTTACCTATCATGATATGATTATGGAGATGATTGTTTTCTTTCCTCGCTTTCCAGGTCATGGCTGTTAGCCGTAGCAATATTTGTAAGAACGGGTTAGAGTCTCTTTCGCGAGGGGGTGCTGTAATCTATTACGCTTCTGTTTTCCTTTATTTCTGGGTCTTCTCAACACCTGTTGTCTCTTTGGTGTTTGGAAGCTACTTGTACATTTGCATCAATTGGCTTGGCTTGCACTTTGACGAAGCTTTCTCGTCTCTACGAATAGCGAATTACAAATCATTCACGCGATTTCACATCAGGGCTAATGGCGATCTTGAAGTTTATACCCTGGCAGTTGATAAGGTAACAAACTTTAAAACCAAAATGCACCAAGTAAAACTTATAATGATAATCAATAATTAGACTTGGATTAAAGAATTATGTTACAATAAATAGTCAGTTATTGCAATAATTTGAATCTCTCAAATTGCTTTAACACATGCATAGTAGCAACTAGCAAGGTCATCAAACTGTCTAATAGATAACACGTAATTCGTTATGAGTTCACAGAATTGTAATTTATGAACTGTCTGAGTTTAATCGTTAACGAAAATCAATTACATCTTTGAATGAGCAGGTTCCTAAGGATTGGAAGCTTGATCCTGATTGGGATGGAGAGACAAAAAATCCACAACAGTTGAGCCATTTGAGAAAGCATCCAAGCAAATGGAGAGCAGCAACTTCCAACCAGGATCCAGTACACACGGTCAAAATTGTTGACCATTTCATTATTGAAACAACACAAAACAATAGTAATAGTAATACTCAGAAGAATGACACTGTATTACAAACAGATGATAGTGATAGGACAGTTCAATGATCTGTTGATCTTGTTCTCATAATTTGTAACATAAATTAAAAAAATGTAGTAGTAGTAGGTAGTAGTAGTAGTAGTTGTAGTAGATTTTGTATCTGTTCTTTGTCTCTTTTCCTATTCATCTATTCTGTAAAAAAAAGGTAGTAGTGTAAATGTGCTAATCATGGTGTCATGTAGGATTAAAAATGGTGGGTAAAAATTATATGAAGCTACAAAATTTTATCATCTTAATCATACTAATACTTTGGAAAAGAATGTCAGAAGAATAATTCATATGTACAAGTTACAAAGAAGAGGCACTAATTGTTACACCATGCAAAATCAGCTCCTACCTTTCTATTTTAATTGAATATATTTCAACTTGTATTGAAATATACTGGTCCACCAAATGGATCAAAAAGTGATGGTAGCAAATAGAAAGAGATTGTGAGTGTGTTATGTTTCAATTTTCATCAGTCTGATGATAGAAAAGCTTGGTATCGAGTCCCTTTGAGAGCTACTTGTAATTGTTCCCAGTTCTCAAATTGTTCTGATAATGGAGCTGTGTGTATCTTCACTTGACGACTGTGCAAATCTCTGTACGGTACTCTTAGAAATTCTTGAACATCATTCAGTTTCTGGATATATATATATATATGAAGAAATGTCAACATTGGACCATCTAAATAAAATATATATCAAATTTTAAGCATGGAATTGTATATTATATATATATAACTAACTTTTTTTTTTAAGTCTACTTCATTAAATAATTCTTGTTCACAATGTACTAATAATATTGATCAAATTTAAGTCATTACCTCAATCTAATCTAATACTCATGTTTTAAGTATATTCATACTAAAATTGGTTCTCCCACTTAATTCAATAATTGTGAAATTTGCTTGAATATCAAATATTAGATTTTTACTCACCTTTATAGAAAATATAATTTTTTTTAACCAAACTTAAAAGTGAGAATTAAACATTGTACAAAAAAAAAAAGAAAAGAGTGAATATTTTAAGGGTGGACATGTGCCTTACAGTGAGATTTTTCAGAAGATCTTCATAATAGAGAACAATGTGGTGAGTGTTGTTAAAATATTCAATGGCTTTTGAAGCTATTAAACCACTCTTCCACCTTAGCCCATGACAACAATAAAGATGTCTCACGGCCCACAAATTCAGCCCAACATCTTTATTGTTGTCATGGGCTAAGGTGGAAGAGTGGTTTACTAAATTATAATTTAATTTGTGTATTCTGTTGGGCTGAATTTGTGGGCCGTGAGACATCTTTATTGTTGTCATGGGCTAAGGTGGAAGAGTGGTTTAATAGAAGCTGTCTCTTTTGTTTCCTTCAGTTCTGATTCCAGTAACGTGGTGTTGATCCATGGCTTGTATTTGGCAAGAATTTTAGCCTGCAAAATTAGCAAACCCTAGTTGTTCAAATTTAGTAATTTTATTTACTCTTCATATCAACTTGGTAGATTAATTATTATATTTTGTCTATTATTTTTTTGCTATTAAACACCTTTAGAAAGTGAAATATGGAAAGACCTCCAATGGAGAGTGAACATGAGACTTGTGGGTTCCATTCAATGGCTTGGCATCTTTGTCATATGAATTTGCCAACACAGATACCATTCTGCGAAGCAAATTTCTTCTGAAAAGAAATATTACAAAAACCTTTCTCCTTTCAAAGTATTTCACTATCTCTTCATGATTCTCCATCAAACCCTGAAATATATTATGTAGTGTATGTATAACATAATAATCACATCTTTGGAAAATTACTAAATATCCACACTTTTTGTCAATATAATTTTTCATTTATAAATTATATGTACTATTTTTAACCATTGAATGAATACATAATTTTATTAACTTGTGTCATTTTATTACCTCTTAAAAAATTCTAGTGGTAATAATTTATATCATCATCAAATAATTGTGCAAGCTAGCATGATATTACACTTACACTTTTTTTTTTATAATAAAAAAGTTTTCTAATGATGTAAACAATATTACATACAATCCGCTTGAGACACCTCAGTTTGTTAAAAAAAAATTTCCTTCTTCATTTTTTTTCTTCTTTTATCGTATTTAAATATAATTTTTATTCAAATACAAAAATTAAAAATTAAAAACTTATCGAAAAGTAAGATTGATAAATAAAAAGAGTTTAATATTAATACACTATTAACATAAAATTATACACGGTTCAATCGAATTCATATATTTAAAATATCTTTTGAATAAGTGATAAGTTCAAATATTAAATTTTACTGATATAATAATATATGTGTAAAACTCTTTTATATTCGTTTTTAGTGTATACAAAATTAAACTCAAGTAAAAAAAAATTGAATAATATATATCGTGGAAACTCAGGTGCAGTCGACTTCACGTGAAGTTGATAGCTGAGAGCCGCTAGATGGTTTGACTTTGACTAAGTTTTCATCTAACGACTCTCAACTATTAATTTCATGTGAAATCGACTGCACCTAAGTTTCCACCTATATATTGATTTGTAGAAACCTGATTGAGCATCCATTTGAATCCCAAAGCTGAAGTGCATTCATTCTTGGAAGCACTAGTGAACCAATCAAGATTGTAAAGTGTGTCCATTGTCTTCAAAATTGAAGAAACATTTGCTCTTCTTTTTTTCAAAGAGAATATCTCTCCATTGGAGCTTACATTGCCATGGCTGTTCAAAAATGTCTCAAACCATCCACTTCCTGATCTTTGCATTGAGAGGATCACAAAAAACCTAACAGGATTACATGCACATTCCTCTCTGTATTCACATCCATGAATCATTCATTAATTAATTAAATTAAACTCATGAAAAATAATCTCATTATTAAATAATATAATAAACCCACAAAACAAAATTTTTAAAAAAGAAAGCAACAAGTGATCATCCCTAATATTATTTTTTATATGTATATGAATCTTTACCATATTAATAATTTCAATATTTTAAAATTTAATAGTGATCTATGTAAACCCCGGTTAAATTAGTAGATAATTAGTTAATAAATTATTTTTTAATAAGGAGGATTAGAAATGCGAATATTATATCAAAATAGGGTAGAGCTCATCGAAACGAGAATTTTGACACCAATTTTGAAGAAAACGGTCCAAAAATGGACCGAAAGGACCGAACCGGTTGAACCGGACCCGAACCGGGTTATCGGTTCAACCGGACCAGCCCTATTAAATGAACCCAAGCCCTTCATCCCCTTCATTCCAACAGAAGCGAAGCTTTCAGCTTCCAGGGGAGGGAAGAACGAGAAAAAAAAAAATCCCGTAACCCTCACGTTACTTTCCAAATCCCGTAACTCCTCCGTTCGAGCTCCGATCGCCGCACCGTTTGCGGCCACGCGTTCACCGCGTCGAGCTCTACATTTCTACCGAAACAATTTCATAGGTAACTTTTGAGCTCTACATTTCTACTGGAACAATTTCACTGGTAACTTGTTATTTCACTCTCAGCTTCATCTTCCCCCAATTTTCGAATTTTAAGTGGGAATATTGAATTTCTTTGATTTTTGATGTTTTAGGATCCAATTAGCTTGAGAGAAACGTTCACTCTTGCTTGTGTGAAGCTTGGGTAAGATGAGGATACGATAATTCTATTTTATTTTCATTAAATTTGAGCTTTGAGTATTAAATTGGGTATATATGTATTATGAATGTGTATTAGGTTGAAAATAAATAATTGGAGCTTGAAATTGTGAATACTGGAACTTGGAGGAAGCGGATTAGTTGAGTTTTGAGGGGTTGTCTTGGTTTTGAATAAATAGCTTTGGTCGTTACGTGGAAATCGGCCAAGGTATGGTTTAGGTTTCTTGCATTTAATATATAATGTTCTGTGAAAACTTAGGCTAGATGACCATAGGATAAGTTGGAATGCAGGTGTATGCTTAATGTTTAGTAATTTGTCGATGAATATATATATTTGGTTGAAGTTTATTGGATAATTAGTTATTAACTAACGATTTGGTGAATTATTGATTTGAGGTATTTGTGTTAAAAGCCTAGGATTTGTGAACTATGATTCTTAGTTGAATTTTGGTTGTTGGATTTGAATATTGTATGAGTTTAATTGTTGATTTGAAGTAGATTTATTGTGGTGATTGTTATGATGATGAGGAAGAGTATGTTGAATTGAAAAGAAAGCAGGTTTGGACCCGAAAAGGACTTTGGCACTCTATTCCTACTTCTGTTACCTTATGTTTGACAGTTACAGTTTTCTTAGCATGCAAGTTAACTCGTTCCTTGAGCATTGCGCTTTTATCTCGCGATTTTTATTTCCCCTATCCTTCAAGGCTCCTAGCATATTATAACTCTTCTGCTATTATATGTACTTGTTTTATTTTAGAGGTCGTAATACCACATCACCTCTGTTTTACGACTTAAGCGTAAAGCTTTGTGTGGTAGGGTGTTACAATCTAGCTAGCTAGTAGCTAGTCATGTATAATTAATATGTATGATCAACTAATTTTTTTTTTAAATAAATTCTTATTAACATACCAAAATACAATAGGCTTGTATAAAAAAAAAAGAAATACTTAAAACAAAATCTTGTATAACATATATCTGAAAGTATTCATAACGATACATACATCAAATATAGATTTAACAGCAATACTTTGAAGGATAGGCTTGTATGAAGGTGAAAACTCAGGTGAAGTCCACTTCACGTGAAGTTGATATCTGAGAAGCCGTTAGATGGAAATTTAGTCAAATCAATTAAATCATCTAACGACTCTCAAATAACAACTTCACGTGAAGTTGACTGCACCTGAGTTTCCACCTTGTATGAATTATGCCAAACAAACAATAAAAGGGAAATGAAGATCATTAATTTACCTATTATAAGTTTTGGGTTGTGGATAATGCAAGTAGGGAAGTTCCCATTGTTCCACACCATAAGGATAACAAGATGATGATGAATAATTATTACTATTAAAGACTTTACTTCTAAGTTCCAACAACTTTGTATTTGCTCTAATAATAACCCTTGGATGCTCTAAATTAATTGAGCAAAGATACATTCCACAAACTGCAGTGATGACCAAAACTACCAACCCATATGTTAATGGAGATTTCTTTATAGATTTTATGTCCACATAGTCCTGTAATCATGAAATTGATACTATATTATATGCCATTCATATGTCATAATATTAAAATAACTTTGAAGGGAAAAAAATAATATCAAAATAGATATAAATAATAAGGTTCTCTATCTTAGCTATTATACTTGAAATAAAGCATACATAAAATCTAAAAGCTTATTCATTAAAATTTAAAAGTAGGAGGCTAGAAACTTAATTAGGAAAATCAGAATACTTCTAAAAACAAAGCATGGAAGAAGCTATGCTAATTAAGAAAGAAAGAAGAAGATAATGTAATAGTAATAACATGTTTAAATAAACTTGTAATCAAACCATAATGTATAAATTATTACTACATACCAAACTCATATATATTTATTCAATAAAAAAATGAATAATCTTCTCCTTTTGAGAATTTAAGGAATCCATCAATACATGAAAACTAATTTGGCAGCTGAATGTAAGTCCAATGATCTTAATGAGAAAAAAAAAAGGAGAAAAATTTCAAATAATTGAGAAATGTAGTTCTTCAATTATTTGAAAACAATAGAACATGTAGAATAATTTGAAATAGTATTACAAATAATTTGAAATATAAAAGAAATTAAAATTACCATATAATGATTTGGATTAATATATATAATTAAGTCTAAGTCTCTCACCTTGTGAATAAGAAGTGTATCTTCAATCATCTTCTAATCTTCTTCAAAGGAAAGCTAAGAAAGAAAGAGAAATTTAAGGACAGAGACAGAGACCCACTTCTTCCTCTTTGATTTTGTTGAACTCCTCAAATCTATGCCATGTTTTTGAAGTGTTATATATAATTAGTTAATTACATATGTTCATAGTTTCGAGGTTTCCACATGAAGTTCTACGTTGTCAAATTCTACAAAGTTTGCTTTGATAATATAATATTTAGTTTCTTTATTAAACTTTTCAACGTAATTTACACGGAAGACATAATAATCATTACCAAACATTTAATATATGGCAATATATATGAACAACTGTTTATTATGCACAAATTTTACGTTAACTGGTGTGTATAATATAAATTGAATCCAGATAATTATATTTATATTATGGTGAAACTCAGGTAAAGTCGATTTCACGTGAAGTTGATATCTGAGAGCCGTTAGATGAAAATTTAGTCAAATCAATCAAATTATTTAATGGCTTTTAGATATCAACTTCACATGAAGTCGACTGCACCTGAGTTTCCACCTTATATTATATATTTGTAAGCGTCAGTTGAATTAAAAAAATGTTATGTTAGGTAACTAATGACTTTTTGAATAACATGAAGAACAAGCTTTAAAATTAGTTCAATTCAAGTTAAATACACTATACTCCAAATTACTCACCTAAAACTTAATATTAGAATAACCATCCGCATACTTAATGAATTAAACATCAGATATATCTATTATTCACATTGTCTAATATTTTCATTGTCTACCTATACTTTTCTTTAAAAAAAATATTTGATGTGAAGAATTAATCGATGAGGAGAAAACAACAAAAGAGAATGATGAAAAGTCTAACACCAATTTAGTTCCAAAAATATTTAGATGTTAATTTTATTTAAGTAGAATTGTAATTTATTCATCTTTCTCTGATATAAAACTTCATTCATAGTAAAATTTATTAATATTCTAAGCTTTCAATAATTTATTTTATTTATTTGGACTTTGGTCACACTGCTGGTTGAGTAGCACAAGAAAATGGGTAAGCACTTTTACAGCCGTGTATCTAGCTGAGACTGTGTCACATGAGAGCTTAATTTAAAAGAATAAAATAAATAAAGAAATAAATGTAACAATATTTGTTATTCATTGGTTTTTATAGTTAAATAAATTTATATATATTATATTGTCAAGCATTGGATCTAGTAGCATGAGTTCAAACCTGCTGTATTAACATCATGAAAATATAAAACCAAAGGTGACGAGAATAACACAATCACACAGGAATAAATTCTACAATGTTCTAATATTTTTTTTGGTGACTATATATTTTTCATCAAAAAAGATTATTAATAATGAATTAATGAACTGTGACACTACTTTTTTTCCCCACCTAAAAGAGCAGTTGATAAATAAGAAAACTTCAACTTATTATGATGAGGAATGCTAGGGGACCAGCAACTTTTGGGATTTATAGCCATCAAATAACCATCAATGAGACTTTTAATAGTATGAGATTAATGTGAGATTTCATCAAATGACTCACTCTTCTTTGATGATTACATGCTGGCCAGAATTTGATAAAATTGCTGGCCCCAAGAGTTTTCCTATTATGATTATTATGTTTGGAAAATTTCATTGCTAATATGTAATGCACGTCATTACATACTGATAGTTGGCGCCATGATAAAAGCATCACTACTACTTATCTAAATAAATTATTATGTAGATTTCATAATTTAATCGCATATGAACAGCTGTATGTTACTATGACTTAAGGTATTGGTCAAATAATAGTTTATGCCATTTTATGCCTATCAAGATTCAAGATCATAAAATCATTATTAAAAATACTTATGTTTCACAATCATTAAATATTAATATACTTATAACTAAACGCTAAACTACACAAATTGCATAGGTAAGCATATAATTCTCCGGCGGAATTATAA
>NC_029790.2:136096669-136100036 GCF_000816755.2 Arachis ipaensis | reverse complement strand
TTATATGTTATATGGCTATTAAGTATTAACACAAAACCATAAAAACATAATTAATTTTTTGCTGATGTAATAATATATAATTAGATGTATACGTAAAATATCATTATGCTAACGGTGCATAAATAAAAATTAAATCGATACACAATTCAAAAACACAACATGCTTCTAAACTTTCTAAATGTTTGCAGAGGTACTTACATATCATTTACCAATCAATTTTATACAAAATTGCGAACTTTGCTTGGAATCCTATCTAGTCATATGGCAATCATGAATTTCATTAGCTACTAATAACATTCAAATTACTAAAAAATTTTCATGTGCTGATCCCAAAAATGAAGCCACATAGAGAAGACAAAAGTTGGAAATAACGGCCATAGTAGAATCTTTATCTTCAGCAATAATACCATAGTGATGATGAATATCTCTACAACTATAATATAAAACTTTTTGAGGTCTTCATCTTTTTGGCCAAATCCATAGCCGATATAACGCACCTGCTAAGAAAAATGAAAACATTATCAATATTTGCTATGAGAAAAATGGTTGCCAAACCACATCATATGCCGATTGCCATGATTACTTAGGCCTAAACAATAGATTACCATAACTATACCTGCATTGAAATGCAAGAAAAAAAGGATATTTTAGTGCATTAAAATATGAAAGCATCAATTTCTTTTAGTAAATTATATTGACCTTCCCACTTGAAATTTCACACATAGCACCCCTTGATTTGTCATGCCTATATTGACCTTCGGAGAGGTCAGTGTAATGTTGTCTTGACTCTTTGAATGTCAATGTAATTTACCCCCCTTTTTTTTTTAATCTTTTTCTCTTCAGTTTAAGCACTAAAAGTAAAATAAATGTTTTTTTCATTTTCTGATTGACAATGATCATCATTTTCTAGGAAAGTACCAAGAATATATATATATATTTTCCAATAATGCATCAAGCATTACTAAGTTGGGATAAACCCTCCTTCATTAACTAAAAGTCCAAAATATCAAAGTTAGTTAAGGGAAGAATAGGTATTTCTAGAGGACATACCATGGAAAATGTCAATGTTGTTACAAGGAAAGGATACAAAACTCTCTTCATAAGATGATGAGACGGACAATCTGGCTCAAATACCGGAATGACTTGGTTGTTTCTCTTAAGCATTTATTTTTATCATCTCGAGGCCAATGCTGCATCAACCAGAATCACGAGTAAGCAATATGAATGTGTCAGAATCTGAATTTGATGCTGACTTGCAAAAGCCATAAGTAAAAATGATTATTAGAAGTTAACCTCTGCAAGCATGTTGAGATTCTCGCGAACACCCTTTAGCAACTCCGCTGGATCATCTTCCCACCTATAGAGTTCTAGCTCCTTCCCTTCGAAGATCTTTTGAGAAACCTGAAAGAAACAACAAAATGATCAGCTTTTCGGTCATGTTCAGCAATGATGCAGACCTCCTACACGCATTAACTATGTCTGTTCAGAAAGTGTGCTGATAAAACAGTACTCTCTCAATTCCCTTTTATCTATCACTTTCTTTTTGTTCTACGGATGTATCCAGATATATTAATCTAGGGATGTACCAATAAAGTGACAGTGACAGGTAAAAGAGAACAAAAAGGATTAATTGTTGCAAGTTTTATTAGGCGTCGAATTTATTCAATTATTTTATGAGCAAAATGGTGAAAGTTTCCTTCTTGCACTCATATATCTTACCCACAAAATCTTTCAGAAGCTCATAAATACACAAAGAAATTCAGGGCACCAATTTGTAGAATTGGTGATTGCAAGGGAGCTAAAAATATTCTATCATATCTTATATTCATCTACACAAAAAATCATCCATAGGCTCATAGATACCAAAGCAATCTATCACTTTTACATGGTTAATTGAAATCAACAAAATATGATAAAATGTATTAGAAATGATATAATCATTCATGTTGCCTCCTCCGATCAGCTCAAGTTTTTGGGATGAGTAGTTTCATGACAAAATGATACGATGACAGAGAGTATAATCGTTGTACCTGCTTTGCTATGACCTGACCACCGGCTATGTGAGAAAAATATATGTTGTAGAAATGGGAGAGAAACAAGGGAGGGCTTCTCTCGGCAAGTTCCTCCAAATATTTGGCGTAAGTCAGTCCCGGCGAGCGAGGATTCGGAATTGCAAGTCCTTGCTGCTCAAACCCTTCCAAATCCTTTGCAATCCCTTCTGACCTTTCCAATCCAGTTTTCCTAAAGTAAGCATCTGTAATGCGAAATTCGTCAACACAATCGAATTTTCCCCTCTAAAACAACCAACAGTTGATAGAAATTATTGTCAGCATCACAGCATTATAATCTCAGAAGTTTCTACAGCTGCAATAGCAGTGCTTTTACACTCAAAGTTTCAACAATCCTACTATGCTCCTATTGATCCATGCCATTCTCTAGGATTAATTCAATTACCAGTTCAATTAATTTGGCTACTATCTATGCAATCGATTACTTAGATTCGAATTATGATAACTTGACAAAATATTAAAAAAATTAAGCTAAGAAACGCAATCTATGTTAACTACATGAAAAATTAAGCTTACAAGAGACGTGATCAGAGTCGTCGACGATGCGTTCGACGGTGTTGAAGACAAGTTTGGAATCAACCAAGTAACGGAGGAAGCCTTGAACGGATGGATGCCACGTGTCAGAAGCAGGACCGTTGGATGATGATTCTTCTTCTTCTTCTTTGTTTTCAGAGGACTTAGGAGTAGCATTGGTGTTGCGAAGCCTCATAGCAACGAACCTCATCTCTTCGGTGATGCCGGTTGTCTCTCCAGGATAGAGCCTCCGGTACCTGTTCCTCTTCTTCAACGGAGGAGTAGTGGTGGAAGCGTTGGGATTGGGAGCGCATAAGCATAAGGAGAAGGTACGAGTGTTAGTGATGAAGTTGAGGTTCTTAGAAGGTGAAGTTGAGGAGGTGGAGGTGGAGGTGGAGGTGGTTATGGTGGTTGGTGGTGTGGATAAGCATAGTTGAGGTTGAAGAGCTTTTGCCGTTAGCAACATCTCTCATGCTTTGCGTCTGCTATCCTAATTCACTTCCCAAATATTCTATTGCCTTTCTTTTCTTCTCTTTTATGTTCGTTTTTTCGCATAACACTTAAACACTTCCTAAATTATATCAAATCTAAATTAATCTCACTTAACTGAAGCTATTCATAGATTCTCCAGAATATGTGCTAGGCTTATGATATTTTTAAAATATCTTTTAATTTAATTTTTATTTACTGCCAGTATAAAATACATACAATCACATCTATTTTTTGAATGATTATTTACGTAATTCAATTATAATGTATCAAAATTAAATTTTATATATAATTCA
>NC_029790.2:136089435-136096638 GCF_000816755.2 Arachis ipaensis | reverse complement strand
TTAAAGTTGGCAACAAGCAATAATTTTTTTTTAAAGAAATCCAACAATGTTTCAGTTTAGTCTTATAATAATTATTAGAATAAATTATCATTTGTACCCATAAAAGATACAGATGCTGACAAATGTACCCATATAAGAATAAAACGACAATTATAATCACGAAAGATGGCTTCCGTGTGCCAAGAATACCCAGACGTTGGTTACATAATTGGTCTATTAGGGTATTCTTGGCACACGAAAGCTATCTTCCGTGGGTACAAACCGTGGGTACAATTGTCGTTTTATTCTTATATAGATACATTTGTCAACGTTTGTATCTTAGGGAAAAAAAGTTGGAAATTCAATCTGTAGTGAAATAGGTTAACCTCGTACTAGACCATCTAGCTTGTGCGAGCAAATAGGGAAGGACAAATGCAATTATGCAGAGAACAACATATGATTGTTATGTGAAAATAATCAATAATCAATGATATATATACATAAGTAATGATCATATTTCCTATTTATTATGTACAAGAGACACTGATTACAAACCCCAAAATAGCAGACCTACAAGACACAAGGTTCATGAAAATTTGAAGCAACAAATGAATGATTGGGGAATGGAAATGTACAACTAAGGCAAGCCAAAAAACAAATGAGAAGGCTTGCAAGAAATTTGTTAGTCCTAAACTTGTAAATGCTATCATGCTACGATCAGATCTAACCATAAGATCTATGAACTTCCCATGCAGTTGACATGCGAATGTCGCGCACCAGAAGCCGTGTAAACCATACACCTAGCTGAACTCTTTTCAGAAGTATTTACAAATCTCGCAAAGAAGCATCATCACAAGCTCAAGTATAGAATGCTCTCAATTTCTGTAAGAACTTCAATGTCTCTATATATGAAGGGTCTGCGCGGCTCAACGGCTTGCAAGAATTTATATGATCTGTTGACTCCAATACCTGTTTCAAAAATTTGAAGATACATAGGATAGAAAATAAATTAAATTGCAATACTACAAATAAATTATTGAATTTATTTTCATCTGCGATTTCATAATATACTTACGACTAGTTCCCCGAATCCTGGATATGCAGACTCGATTGGTACAATTTCCAGTCGGAAGGCCCATCCACCATAACCTTCAACAATTGGAGTTACCTTCGTCTGCAAAAACAGCCACCATTAAACTCATAAAAAGACAACGCATACACACAAACAGAAAACACTATGTACTGCTGACCACCTCGCAAAAACTGAGAACATCAAGCATCCCTTTCTTGTGAAGGTGACGAATATAGTCATTAAGCTGTATCAATCTTGCAGACCCACTTCTTAGCTCCCCAATCTATCAAACATTAAAAACTCTTAAAGATCTTTCAAACGTAGCAATGAGAAAGATTAAATTATCATACATAGTCGAATGTTAAAAGGTGTCTTCTGATACTAACCGTTGGAGCAGGACGTAGCACAAGGCCCATTCGCCAAGGCATATCTGCAAGTTTGCTACCAAAATGTGGGCAGCTATAAAACACCTAAAACCAAACTAAAGAATAAATCAACAGAAACGGTCATTTCTTAAGCATATAATTAAGGACTTCAAACTTACAATTCCTTTTGTATTTTTCACAAGATTATCATGTCTTTCCTCCTTTGCTTTATAAAGGATCTGCTTCACAACCAAGCCCCCCATACTGCAAAGTAGAGAAAAAAAACCACAAAGGGAACAAGGGAAAACACAGTATGAGGCACATTATATAATTCAACAAATGATGAGATGCAAAGATATGAAAACTGCAATTCCACAGTCAATAAAGCAATCTCTTAAGCTTGAGCTACTTGCACTACCAAAAATGGCAAAAACTTCCTTTGCGTGCATCATTCAACTCATGAATGTATAGAAGGCTAAGTGCAGTGTGTTCAAACATGCAATGTGAAAAAGCCGGTAGCCATACCAACCTGTGAGTAACAAAAACAACAGGCCGATCCCCAATTCCTGCAGCAACAAGCTTCTCCAAGAGCATCGAACTAACTTCCTGCAAAATTAAAAAATAAAATAAAAACCATGTTGGTTCCTTTTTACTATATTCCGGTTCAGAGTAGTTGCAGTGGAAGTTGTCACTGTCATGTGCCCTTAATTTGCAAGCCAGATGATAACTATCAAAATTATGTCAAACTGAATAATGTAGAAAGAATCTCACAAGTTATAATCCCTCCAATTAAACCATAAGTATAACTTTAAAACGAGGCCCAATTTTTTTTAAAACAAAAATCCTATTATATAAACCAATGTATTTCAGAATAGTGCTAGTTTTGACAGCATCCATTCTATAATATAAAACTATCATATATGTGATAATAGGGCCTTAAAGAGCAACTGAAGCAAGGTTGGCAAGCCAGTTTATTAAGTATAGGTTTAAAATTGATAATTTTCTACAAACCCTAAAAAGGCTCATCGAGGATGAAATCCTGGTATTGCACACAGCCAAGTTTTCGCAACTTCAAAGAAGTCTAAAAAGTCACGATAGTGATGAAGAAAATAAAATATGACTCCATTTCTTAATCCACTAATATAATTATAAATAAAGTGTGGAGGAAAAAAAAAATATAACCTGAAGCGGCAAGCTAGCTCCAGACCACTGTGTGAGGTTAGTCTGCATAAAGCATTTACTTGAGAGTTAGATGTAGAAGAAGGGGATCCCACACAAAACAAGCTCTAATAAAGCTTTTAGAGCTAACAACAATGAATAATTCAAGATTCAGAAACCAAACATGTCAGGGTCTAACTAAGGCAAATATTTCAAGATCTCTTTTTAAGTTTTTATAGAAACATCTTAAGCTTTACTATGGAAAACCTTGTATTTGAGAGAAAACATGCGAGCCTCAGCAAAATCACTGGAAAGCCATTCACTAGGCCAAAAGGTTCCAAGCTTTCCTGCCTCCTCATCAATCTTCTCCACCAGGGTATGCATAGTTGAGGATTTGTCCTCGGATATGCGCCATGTTTTGTAAGGCCCACCACGGAGGCCATGGACAAAAACTACATCTATGGCAGGAGTATTTGCATCTAGCTTTCTTTTAGATGAATTTTTAGCGGAAGTAGCCTTAGATATGTCTTCTGAGGAATCATCTTGTCCATTTGTTTTTTTGGGACACCTCCAGTGAGGAAGATGAGGATTTATCAAGAATATCATGTCGTCATACCGAGGGCAGAAGTCATTATTACTTGTTACACCACCATCCTTATGGCTTCCACTATCAGGTGTTCCATTAAGCTGGTCATTACAAAAAATATTTAGGATTGTGGCCCTCGCATAGCTTTGTAGTTTAGGGTCACTGCAACCTGGGATTCTCCCATTAGCACAATCATCAAGCCATTTGCACCAAGTTTTATCAGCTATAATAAACTTCTTCACTTTGGGAAGAAGAGAAAGAACAGTCAACAGCCGAGCAGCATGCCTGCGGATATGAGCTGTAGGTGGAACTCGGAGACTAGATGAATCTTTCGCATCAGAGATAGGTAGTTCTCCATTGCCATTGGATTTCCTCCCCTGCCCGTCATGTGCTCCAGATGATGCATCATATGCCTCAATTGCAGCCAGTTTTTCATAATCATCATTCAACAAAAACCGCCTTAGCAAACATAAGATTCCAAAATCAACAATCATCTCCTGACAAAGAGAGTCTTCATAACAAACTTCAGTCAAAGCCTTAATCCCTTTCAAGGTAGCTACAGCAGAATCTGCAGCATCTAATTTAGGCAGACTATCTACTTTCAAATTTTTAAATGCTGCTGCTAAAGGATCCAGAGCAAGAAAATCAGCCAGCGGGGATGCATCCACAGTATTGGAAGTAGTTTTCAATTGTTTTGCAGACAGAATAACAACTGCACTAGCTAGCTGATTTGCAACTTGTGCAGCAGAAGCAATATTGGAGTGATTGATTAAGGTCTGCAAAGGTCGACACAGGTATATTAAACTGTTGACTTGGAATTGCAACAGCGCGATTACAACATGAAATGTCATTTTTGAGTTCAATGCATATAAATCATCATGTAACAGAAAGAACAAAATCATTCCCATACCTTTACATTATCACTTTTAGGTTGACTGGTTTGTTTATCATTTGATTTCTTGATGGAACTTTGCACTTCATTTAGCAGCATGACTAACCATCCTTGAGAAACTGGCACAGCTTTTGGTCCATGGTCTTCTAATATCTGAGAAAGAATCTTTATGGCTGAAGATTGTATAGCATTAGAGGAAAATGTTCCAAAAACCCAAGGAAGAAGAATGCCTGACCATTTTTGACCCTCCTCAAGAGACAAATGGAAGTCCCCAGTACAGAGTAGTTCTAATGCCTTTGCCATTGCTTCTTGCACTTGCTTATTCTTTGATGTCTGCTTGGCAATGTCTCTCATTGAATTTAAACCTTTATCCATCACTATCTTCTGTGCCTCAGGACTTCTCTCGACAGATAACAGAAAAGCAGAAAAAGCTACCTTGGCCAGTGAAAAGTCTTCATGCTTGCAGGCCTGGGATATAGTAGAAAGAAGACTGGAACTCCAATCAGAAATAGAATCATTCAAAGGCATATTGCGGTCTTCTAACAGCAACCATGCCACCAAACTTGCATGCCACTTGACAGATCTCTCTGGTGCCAATAAAGCAGACATGATGGCGTTTCCATCTTGGTCTAGTTCTTGAATCCGAGATCTATTCAACTGTGATGCCGTTGCCCAATTTGCCAATGCCCAGGATGCAAAAGGAACAGCAACATGTTCATAAAGCAAATCATCCCAGAGACCAGGAACTACAGCAGCGGACATATCTTGTGCTAATGAATTGTCATACTTACTTTCATATACGAGTGATTTAGGAGTGTAATGCTTTAACAGTTCCTTGTGGCTGGAATTAGAATTATTGACCTGCATTAAACAGCTGGTCCTTGAAAGCCCTAAGACAGTGGTACCACCTTCAAGTATCTTGATTCCAATCCCTTTCTTTCCACTGTCACCACTACCACCATCATCATCTTCGGGTGGCTCATCCAAGTGCAAACCCCCTTCCTCAATAACTTGTAGAGCAGCAGCAATGTCCCTGGTCTCAGCATTTCCAGGCAATGACGGCTTAAAAGATACCTGTTCTGCATTGTTGCAGCTGGATGTAACAATGTCCATAATTGCAGCTACCAGCATACTCCTACCCTTCAAAGAATCCGAGATATCAAGCGCACTGTGTCTTGAATGCTGCTGCTATAGCAAATAGCGGAACATCCAACGTCAAAATAAAAAAAGGGCACAATCAACAATAGTTAGATTGAAGCTATCATTCATATAACATATCCATGGCAGAGAAACCAATAAATATATTATATGATATATAAAAACAATGATCAGAATATATGGGGTAAAGTATACTTTTGTCCATAACATTGTGATTTTCTTCAAAAATACCCCAAACGTTTAATCCATTCAATTTTGTCTCTAACGTTTTTTCATGTCAAAATTATGCCTAAATGTTAAATCCATCTAAAACGTTAGACAAAATAAAAAATATCCAGGCATAGTTTTGACACAAATAAAAAAAGTTAAAAGTTAAAATTTAATGAACCGAAAAAGTTAGGAACAAAATTGAATGAAATTAAACATTAGAGCTATTTTTGAAGAAAATCGCAAACATTAGGGACAAAAAGTATATTACTTAATTATATATTACACCTTGAGCAAATAAAACAAAGCAAGATATATTAAGGAAAGCGCAGGTTCCTTTCGGAGAGGTATCAGTATCTTCTTGGGAAGCTGCATTTCACACTTTGAAGCATAAAACAAAATAAGCTTGTTAACTAGTATTATTCCTAAACTTGTGTCCTTAGTGCACTACTAACAAAATCCCACAGCTACAGAGAGATTTTGTTATTTATCTGCATTTATAACATGACTCAAACACTGCTACACTAAAAACATAATTGAAATACACATGCATATGCAAATCCTAATCCTAACAGTACCAATCAAGCTTAGTGATATGTATATCTTGGAATTAACTGATTATTTCTCTAAAATCTGCGTTCAAGCTAAAATAAGCTAGTACAAAACGCCGTTAACAGGATGATTACATAACACAATGCACAAATAAAAAAACCTTACAACACATAATCAAAATTTACCTTCTTGTTCTTGGAATTCCGCCGAGGCTGGCACGAGAAGATGAACCTCAGAAGTTTGGGAATGGCGTGAGGCCTTCCAAGCACGGCGGCAGAGACGTTAGGGTCCGCAATAAGGTATGCCAGCGCCCTCGCCGACTCCGCCTGTGCACCGCCGCCATCCTTGGGAGACGTCACAGACTCCAACAGCCAATCCACGACAGCGCCTCCGCCAGCTCCAACGATCGCCGCCCTGCGTCCAGAATTCGCAGCGGCTATATCAGCGAGCAGCGCCGCGACTCTTATCTCAAACCCTGACCGTACCTCGTGGTTCGCCGACGACAATACCGACCGCAGCGATTGCCACAGCACGGCGGCAGCTGCTCCCGTCCGCTGCGCGTGGTGGAAGATCTTCCCGAGCGAGTCCGCAGACTTCTGCGCTGCATTCTCGAGAGCACCACCTCCGTTGCCATGGTGGTGATGATCGGATTTCTGCTGCGAGTTGAAAAGCGTGATGGAGGCGACGACCGCGGAGACTACGGCGGCGGAGAGGGCGATTGCGGAGGCGCGTGAAGGAGAGTGCTGAATGAAGAGACGGTTATTAATGCGAGGAACAGGTGGAGGGACATTTTGGGAATTTCGAATATTAATATTAATATCATTTTCACCGTTTTGATTATTATTATTATTAGCAAAAGAAGAAGCAGAAGAGGAAGAAGAAGGTGATTGTGATTCTGAAGAAATACTTCTTTGACGAGGGAAGCGAAGAAGGGGTCGCGTTCTATAACAAATTCGGTGCATATTTTTTCTTTTTCTTTTTTTTTATATTCCCTCTAGAAGAAAAACAAAAATGGTTTTAGAGTAATAAATTGTGATTGGAAGAATTAAAAAACGAAGTGAAAGAAGGGGTTTTGGGGGTTGAGAGAGGAAGGAAGTTGGTATGGTATTTGATTTGATTGACTTTGAGTCTCTTTGCGTAGGAAATGAAGATGGAGAGGTTAGAGGCGAATATGGCGGGAGAGACCATATCTCTCTTATTCTATTTTGTTGAGTTAGAATTGGAGAATTGTAGA